>NC_047115.1:19770176-19861509 GCF_902500255.1 Thalassophryne amazonica | reverse complement strand
CACACACTCAACAAAAATATAAACGCAACACTATTGGTTTTGCTCCCATTTTGTATGAGATGAACTCAAAGATCTAAAACTTTTTCCACATACACAATATCACCATTTCCCTCAAATATTGTTCACAAACCAGTCGAAATCTGTGATAGTGAGCACTTCTCCTTTGCTGAGATAATCCATCTCACCTCACAGGTGTGCCATATCAAGATGCTGATTAGACACCATGATTAGTGCACAGGTGTGCCTTAGACTGTCCACAATAAAAGGCCACTCTGAAAGGTGCAGTTTTGTTTTATTTGGGGGGGATATCAGTCAGTATCTGGTGTGACCACCATTTGCCTCATGCAGTGCAACACATCTCATTCGCATCATCCGTGAAGAGAACTCCTCTCCAGCGTGCCAAACGCCAGCGCATGTGAGCATTTGCCCACTCAAGTCGGTTATGACGACGAACTAGAGCCAGGTCGAGACCCCGATGAGGACGACGAGCATGCAGATGAGCTTCCCTGAGACAGTTTCTGACAGTTTGTGCAGAAATTCTTTGGTTATGCAAACCGATTGTTTCAGCAGCTGTCCGAGTGGCTGGTCTCAGACGATCTTGGAGGTGAACATGCTGGATGTGGAGGTCCTGGGCTGGTGTGGTTACACGTGGTCTGCGGTTGTGAGGCTGGTTGGATGTACTGCCAAATTCTCTGAAACACCTTTGGAGACGGCTTATGGTAGAGACATGAACATTCAATACACGAGCAACAGCTCTGGTTGACATTCCTGCTGTCAGCATGCCAATTTCACGCTCCCTCAAATCTTGCGACATCTGTGGCATTGTGCTGTGTGATAAAACTGCACCTTTCAGAGTGGCCTTTTATTGTGGACAGTCTAAGGCACACCTGTGCACTAATCATGGTGTCTAATCAGCATCTTGGTATGGCACATCTGTGAGGTGGGATGGATTATCTCAGCTAAGGAGAAGTGCTCACTATCACAGATTTAGACTGGTTTGTGAACAATATTTGAGGGAAATGGTGATATTGTGTATGCGGAAAAAGTTTTAGATCTTTGAGTTCATCTCATACAAAATGGGAGCAAAACCAAAAGTGTTGCGTTTATATTTTTGTTGAGTGTATATATACACCGACAGAAGTCACTATCAGACACCAGACATTACTGCTGAGGGACATTTGGACCCTTACGTCATCTGTCTGCTGTGGTTCCTGCATGACAAACTCTCTGACCATGGATGGGCTGAACTCCACCAGGTAAGAGAAGATGTCTGTAGCTGCTGCCCTCACCTGCAGATCATCCATTCCCTACACATGACAGAGGATTAAGCAAAATGACAATTATACACTCAAGAGTATTGTACATCTGCATGTGTTGTGCAACGTGGCACTCCGGGCATCATGAACACACTTCTGCTTGATTTGAAAAGACATACCATGACTATTTCAAGAGCTGGTAAAATTCCTAGATTTGCCAGAGTTTTGAAGAAAGCATCCCTGTTTTGTGGCTGCAACGTCTGTGAAAAAGCACAGAATTCCTTGACAAAGTTCACCTGAGGGGAAAAAAGGGAGGAGCGGGGGGGGGGGGGGGGGGTGAAAGCACATTTAATGATTGTTCCGCTTTTGACACATTAAGGCTCAACATTCAAGGCCATTAAAAGAAAACAAGTGGAGGGGTCTGAAATTTTCATCTTAGGTGCAAGTCCACTGTGAGAGACATAATGTAAAAAAAAAAAAAAATCCGGAAATCACAATGTATGATTTTTTTTTTTTTTTTTATAATTTATTTGTATGTTACTACTGCAAATAAGTATTTGAACACCTACCAGCCAGCAAGAATTCTGGCTCTCAGAGACCTGTTAATTTTTCTTTAAGAAGCCCTTAATATTTACCTGTATTAACTGCACCCGTTTGAACTTGTTACCTGTATAAAAGACATCTGTTCACACGCAATCAAGTTATTCCTAGCATACAGCCTTGTCCTCGGTGATCAATTCTTCTGTAAATACATAACACTGACGCCAGGTAATTGCAACCCCGTTCATAACAAACAGCATATTTTTTTTTAATACTAAAAATGTGGCAAAATGACAGTAAGAATATGTAAACGTTCTATTTCACACATTTCCCATGCTCTGTTGTTGTTCCGGTCCTCCAAGAAGCCTCAGAATGCACCACTGACCTCAAAATTTCAAAAGTCCACACAATGGAAGGAGTGGGGGAGCATTCCGCTCTGCTCTTCTCCCTCGCATGTGGTGTAGGGTTTGGTATGGGGAACGGGTACTTTTTGAGAATCATTAAGAAATGATTCGATCCACTGACATCAATTTGCTCAACGGTTCCCTTATCGGTCCTTCAGAGCACACGTTGTTTTTGAGGGTGTTTTATTGGGAAAATGATCATTTCTTTACATTGATTGCAGACCCGCTGCAGGGTCTGTAATCAGCTGCTTCTGCAGCGTGGCTCTGCTTTGAAGCTTGAAACAATGAAGCAGCGCTCTGACCTGTTACTTCATTGGTTCTTTGCTTCGCTGCTTTTTAGAAGTGGCAAATACGCTTATTAACCCCTCTCAAAGCCATGAAAATATGTCAATCGTGAGTCACTTTTGTGGGGATTACAGTCACTAACTGGGACTTCTGTCTTGTGAGAAAGAAATGAGAATTGTCCTCAGTTCCGTTGCTCCAAACGCTGCGCGGCTCTCTGCCGAGTCAAGTTAGAAATATAGAGGTCGGTTGGAATTAATAACTTCAGAGCAAATCGCCATTTAAGTCCAATGACACCTCTTTCCAAATCTTGTAAAACAAACAAACTGAAATTGATCAAAACATTTTTTTTTCCTCCCAAAATGAGATGTCCTGCGCTGAAGTGCAGCAGCCAGCTGAGCTCAGTTCAGAGATATGGAGGGACATTCATGCCAAAATGTCAGAAAGGAAATGCTTTTGGCAGAAATTACAGATTTTGTTTATTTCTATTTACACTCAACAAAAATATAAACGCAACACTTTTAGTTTTGCTCCTATTTTGTATGAGATGAACTCAAAGATCTAAAACTTTTTCCACATACACAATATCACCATTTCCCTCAAATATTGTTCACAAACCAGTCTAAATCTGTGATAGTGAGCACTTCTCCTTTGCTGAGATAATCCATCCCACCTCACAGGTGTGCCATATCAAGATGCTGATTAGACACCATGATTAGTGCACAGGTGTGCCTTAGACTGCCCACAATAAAAGGCCACTCTGAAAGGTGCAGTTTTGTTTTATTGGGGGGGGGGGAGAGAACCAGTCAGTATCTGGTGTGACCACCATTTGCCTCATGCAGTGCAACACATCTCCTTCGCATAGAGCTGATCAGGTTGTCAATTGTGGCCTGTGGAATGTTGGTCCACTCCTCTTCATTGGCTGTGCGAAGATACTGGATATTGGCAGGAACTGGTACACGCTGTCGTATACGCCGGTCCAGAGCATCCCAAACATGCTCAATGGGTGACATGTCCAGTGAGTATGCCGGCCATGCAAGAACTGGGACATTTTCAGCTTCCAAGAATTGTGTACAGATCCTTGCAACATGGGGCCATGCATTATCCTGCTGCAACATGGTGTGATGTTCTTGGATGTATGGCACAACAATGGGCCTCAGGATCTCGTCACGGTATCTCTGTGCATTCAAAATGCCATCAATAAAATGCACCTGTGTTCTTCGTCCTTAACAGACGCCTGCCCGTACCATAACCCCACCGCCACCATGGGCCACTCGATCCACAACACTGACATCAGAAAACCGCTCACCCACACGACGCCACACACGCTGTCTGCCATCTGCCCTGAACAGTGTGAACCGGGATTCATCCGTGAAGACAACACCTCTCCAACATGCCAAACGCCAGCAAATGTGAGCATTTGCCCACTCAAGTCGGTTACGACGACGGACTGGAGTCAGGTCGAGACCCCAATGAGGACGACGAGCATGCAGATGAGCTTCCCTGAGACGGTTTCTGACAGTTTGTGCAGAAATTCTTTGGTTATGCAAACCGATTGTTTCAGCAGCTGTCCGAGTGGCTGGTCTCAGACGATCTTGGAGGTGAACCTGTTGGATGTGGAGGTCCTGGGCTGGTGTGGTTACACGTGGTCTGCAGTTGTGAGGCTGGTTGGATGTACTGCCAAATTCTCTGAAACGCCTTTGGAGACGGCTTATGGTACAGAAATGAACATTCAATACACGAGCAACAGCTCTGGTTGATATTCCTGCTGTCAGCATGCCAACTGTACACTCCCTCAAATCTTACGACATCTGTGGCATTGTGCTGTGTGATAAAACTGCACCTTTCAGAGTGGCCTTTTATTGTGGGCAGTCTAAGGCACACCTGTGCACTAATCATGGTGTCTAATCAGCATCTTGGTATGGCACACCTGTGAGGTGGGATGGATTATCTCAGCAAAGGAGAAGTGCTCACTATCACAGATTTAGACTGGTTTGTGAACAATATTTGAGGGAAATGGTGATAGTGTATGTGGAAAAAGTTTTAGATCTTTGCGTTCATCTCATACAAAATGGGAGCAAAACCAAAAGTGTTGCGTTTATATTTTTGTTGAGTGTATGTCCAGAGATCAAGGATCCACCATGTAGATTTTATTTAAGTCCAGAGATCAAGGATCCAGTGACCAATTTCATATTTATTTACTTTAAGACTCAAAATGTTGTTGACATAGAAACCCCGTAAAGCCTACTTTTAGTTCACAGAAAATTCACTAGATGTATTGATAAGGGCATCGATAAGGAATAGGATCAATAAGCGGAATCGATAGATAAAATCTTCTCAATACCCATCTCGAATCTGGTGCCCCCCCTAAATTTTCCTAGACCACCCCTGAGCAGCATCTTTAAATAATAAATCACGTTTAGTAAATATTTAGCGGCTCTCTTTGGAAAGTACTGTAAATAATAGGCACGTCATCAATCAATCAATTTTTTTTATATAGCGCCAAATCACAACAAACAGTTGCCCCAAGGCGCTTTATATTGTAAGGCAAGGCCATACAATAATTATGTAAAACCCCAACGGTCAAAACGACCCCCTGTGAGCAAGCACTTGGCTACAGTGGGAAGGAAAAACTCCCTTTTAACAGGAAGAAACCTCCAGCAGAACCAGGCTCAGGGAGGGGCAGTCTTCTGCTGGGACTGGTTGGGGCTGAGGGAGAGAACCAGGAAAAAGACATGCTGTGGAGGGGAGCAGAGATCGATCACTAATGATTAAATGCAGAGTGGTGCATACAGAGCAAAAAGAGAAAGAAACAGTGCATCATGGGAACCCCCCAGCAGTCTACGTCTATAGCAGCATAACTAAGGGATGGTTCAGGGTCACCTGATCCAGCCCTAACTATAAGCTTTAGCAAAAAGGAAAGTTTTAAGCCTAATCTTAAAAGTAGAGAGGGTGTCTGTCTCCCTGATCTGAATTGGGAGCTGGTTCCACAGGAGAGGAGCCTGAAAGCTGAAGGCTCTGCCTCCCATTCTACTCTTACAAACCCTAGGAACTACAAGTAAACCTGCAGTCTGAGAGCGAAGCGCTCTATTGGGGTGATATGGTACTACGAGGTCCCTAAGATAAGATGGGACCTGATTATTCAAAACCTTATAAGTAAGAAGAAGAATTTTAAATTCTATTCTAGAATTAACAGGAAGCCAATGAAGAGAGGCCAATATGGGTGAGATATGCTCTCTCCTTCTAGTCCCCGTCAGTACTCTAGCTGCAGCATTTTGAATTAACTGAAGGCTTTTTAGGGAACTTTTAGGACAACCTGTTAATAATGAATTACAATAAATAGTCCAGCCTAGAGGAAATAAATGCATGAATTAGTTTTTCAGCATCACTCTGAGACAAGACCTTTCTGATTTTAGAGATATTGCGTAAATGCAAAAAAGCAGTCCTACATATTTGTTTAATATGCGCTTTGAATGACATATCCTGATCAAAAATGACTCCAAGATTTCTCACAGTATTACTAGAGGTCAGGGTAATGCCATCCAGAGTAAGGATCTGGTTAGACACCATGTTTCTAAGATTTGTGGGGCCAAGTACAATAACTTCAGTTTTATCTGAGTTTAAAAGCAGGAAATTAGAGGTCATCCATGTCTTTATGTCTGTAAGACAATCCTGCAGTTTAGCTAATTGGTGTGTGTCCTCTGGCTTCATGGATAGATAAAGCTGGGTATCATCTGCGTAACAATGAAAATTTAAGCAATACCGTCTAATAATACTGCCTAAGGGAAGCATGTATAAAGTGAATAAAATTGGTCCTAGCACAGAACCTTGTGGAACTCCATAATTAACTTTAGTCTGTGAAGAAGATTCCCCATTTACATGAACAAATTGTAATCTATTAGACAAATATGATTCAAACCACCGCAGCGCAGTGCCTTTAATACCTATGGCATGCTCTAATCTCTGTAATAAAATTTTATGGTCAACAGTATCAAAAGCAGCACTGAGGTCTAACAGAACAAGCACAGAGATGAGTCCACTGTCCGAGGCCATAAGAAGATCATTTGTAACCCTTACTAATGCTGTTTCTGTACTATGATGAATTCTAAAACCTGACTGAAACTCTTCAAATAGACCATTCCTCTGCAGATGATCAGTTAGCTGTTTTACAACTACCCTTTCAAGAATTTTTGAGAGAAAAGGAAGGTTGGAGATTGGCCTATAATTAGCTAAGATAGCTGGGTCAAGTGATGGCTTTTTAAGTAATGGTTTAATTACTGCCACCTTAAAAGCCTGTGGTACATAGCCAACTAACAAAGATAGATTGATCATATTTAAGATCGAAGCATTAAATAATGGTAGGGCTTCCTTGAGCAGCCTGGTAGGAATGGGGTCTAATAAACATGTTGATGGTTTGGATGAAGTAACTAATGAAAATAACTCAGACAGAACAATCGGAGAGAAAGAGTCTAACCAAATACCGGCATCACTGAAAGCAGCCAAAGATAACGATACGTCTTTGGGATGGTTATGAGTAATTTTTTCTCTAATAGTTAAAATTTTGTTAGCAAAGAAAGTCATGAAGTCATTACTAGTTAAAGTTAATGGAATACTCAGCTCAATAGAGCTCTGACTCTGTCAGCCTGGCTACAGTGCTGAAAAGAAACCTGGGGTTGTTCTTATTTTCTTCAATTAGTGATGAGTAGAAAGATGTCCTAGCTTTACGGAGGGCTTTTTTATAGAGCAACAGACTCTTTTTCCAGGCTAAGTGAAGATCTTCTAAATTAGTGAGACGCCATTTCCTCTCCAACTTACGGGTTATCTGCTTTAAGCTACGAGTTTGTGAGTTATACCACTGGAGTCAGACACTTCTGATTTAAAGCTCTCTTTTTCAGAGGAGCTACAGCATCCAAAGTTGTCTTCAATGAGGATGTAAAACTATTGACGAGATACTCTATCTCCCTTACAGAGTTTAGGTAGCTATTCTGCACTGTGTTGGTATATGGCATTAGAGAACATAAAGAAGGAATCATATCCTTAAACCTAGTTACAGCGCTTTCTGAAAGACTTCTAGTGTAATGAAACTTATTCCCCACTGCTGGGTAGTCCATCAGAGTAAATGTAAATGTTACTAAGAAATGATCAGACAGAAGGGAGTTTTCAGGGAATACTGTTAAGTCTTCTATTTCCATACCATAAGTCAGAACAAGATCTAAGATATGATTAAAGTGGTGGGTGGACTCATTTACTGTTTGAGCAAAGCCAATAGAGTCTAATAATAGATTAAATGCAGTGTTGAGGCTGTCATTCTCAGCATCTGTGTGGATGTTAAAATCGCCCACTATAATTATCTTATCTGAGCACTAAGTCAGACAAAAGGTCTGAAAATTCACAGAGAAACTCACAGTAACGACCAGGTGGACGATAGATAATAAATAAAACTGGTTTTTGGGACTTCCAATTTGGATGGACAAGACTAAGAGACAAGCTTTCAAATGAATTAAAGCTCTGTCTGGGTTTGGATTAATTAATAAGCTGGAATGGAAGATTGCTGCTAATCCTCCGCCCCGGCCCGTGCTACGAGCATTCTGACAGTTAGTGTGACTCGGGGGTGTTGACTCATTTAAACTAACATATTCATCCTGCTGTAACCAGGTTTCTGTTAGGCAGAATAAATCAATATGTTGATCAATTATTATATCATTTACCAACAGGGACTTAGAAGAGAGAGACCTAATGTTTAATAGACCACATTTAACTGTTTTAGTCTGTGGTGCAGTTGAAGGTGCTATATTATTTTTTCTTTTTGAATTTTTATGCTTAAATAGATTTTTGCTAGTTATTGGTGGTCTGGGAGCAGGCACCGTCTCTACGGGGATGGGGTAATGAGGGGATGGCAGGGGGAGAGAAGCTGCAGAGAGGTGTGTAAGACTACAACTCTGCTTCCTGGTCCCAACCCTGGATAGTCACGGTTTGGAGGATTTAAGAAAATTGGCCAGATTTCTAGAAATGAGAGCTGCTCCATCCAAAGTGGGATGGATGCCGTCTCTCCTAACAAGACCAGGTTTTCCCCAGAAGCTTTGCCAATTATCTATGAAGCCCACCTCATTTTTTGGACACCACTCAGACAGCCAGCAATTCAAGGAGAACATGCGGCTAAACATGTCACTCCCGGTCCGATTGGGGAGGGGCCCAGAGAAAACTACAGAGTCCGACATTGTTTTTGCAAAGTTACACACCGATTTAATGTTAATTTTAGTGACCTCCGATTGGCGTAACCAGGTGTCATTACTGCCGACGTGAATTACAATCTTACCAAATTTACGCTTAGCCTTAGCCAGCACTTTCAAATTTCCTTCAATGTCGCCTGCTCTGGCCCCCGGAAGACAATTGACTATGGTTGCTGGTGTCGCTAACTTCACATTTCTCAAAACAGAGTAGCCGATAACCAGAGTTTGATCCTCGGCGGGTGTGTCGTCGAGTGGGGAAAAACGGTTAGAGATGTGAACGGGTTGGCGGTGTACACGGGGCTTCTGTTTAGGGCTACGCTTCCTCCTCACAGTCACCCAGTCGGCCTGCTTTCCCGGCTGCTCGGGATCTGCCAGGGGGTAACTAACGGCAGCTAAGCTACCTTGGTCCGCACCGACTACAGGGGCCTGGCTAGCTGTAGAATTTTCCATGGTGCAGAGCCGAGTCTCCAATTCGCCCAGCCTGGCCTCCAAAGCTACGAATAAGCTACACTTATTACAAGTACCATTACTGCTAAAGGAGGCCGAGGAATAACTAAACATTTCACACCCAGAGCAGAAAAGTGCGGGAGAGACAGGAGAAGCTGCCATGCTAAATCGGCTAAGAGCTAGTAGCTACGCTAAGCTAGCGGATTCCTAAAAACACGCAAAGTGAATAATGTGTAAATAATTTGGAGGTGATTCAGCAGAAGGAGTGCTTTAGTTAAGGCACGTAAAGATTACACTGGGAAACAAATCGTAATCTAGATAACTAGATCAATCTAACTGCGCAGATTAAACAGCTAACAGATACAGCAAAACACCGCTGTGCTCCGGAACAGGAAGTGATACAATACCGCAGTGAGAGCCAACCACCAGTAGAGGCAAGCAAGAGAGGGATCACAGTCATCACATTAACAAAATCTTTGTATCCGATGGCTCAACTTACAAGCTCTCTCCTTTTACTGTCCTCTGTGGCATCATCTGTGAGCTGTGCAAACACCTCTGTTAAGAACTTCTCATCCTCCTGTAACAGCCATAAACAATTAAACAACACCTTTGCTGCTGCAGTGCTACAATTAAAGAGCAGAACTATTCCACAAGCACTTGCGAAAGGTTGATTCTACAACCATGGTAAAAAGTCAAACGCAGACAAAAAAGCCATTAACATTTTATGGTGATGATAAAGTCTGCTTTTCATCACTATTTCTATTCTTACCTGCAACATACTGACAATCTCCACCTTGTTGAAAAAGATGAAAGAGGTGAGTGTGGAGAGAAAGTTCTCCTCAAAGACAGATGGTGTGGGCAGGATGATGTCCTGGATGTACTGCACACGGTAGGTTTGGTGGATCTTCTGCCTCAGCTCACAGTCCGTGATTGGAATCACCTCCTTAAATTTTGCCGTTTTGGTCAAGAAATCCCGATGGCGTTTCGGCTGAACCAGGGCTGGATCATACTCAAGGCAACCGACCACATCCATGATACAGTCATCAGAGAACATCACGTCAAAAAGGGACGCTTTATTGAGGAATAAGACACCACGCACAATCTCATACAGGTGATGTAGGTCTTCCCTGTTATTCAGGTCCTCACATACACGGAAGAGTCCCAGTAGCTTCTTGATGTACCCCTCATTCATGAGAGCTAAGGCAAGTTTCTCCCTCCGAATAGGTGAGGAAAGAACAGAGGTAACCAAGTCAGCAATCTCCTCCAGTCGACTTAACTCGCATGCAGGAAGCTCCACTAAGTGGCTGGTTTCAGGAATTTCTTCAAACCGCTCCTCCTCCGACTCGTCAATGGGATCCTGAGTGATATCGAGAGTGGGGTCCTTACCCTGCACCTAAGTAAAAGAAACCAACAACTTAGCGGCAGTCAGAACTGTCCTATAATGAAGTATCACTGCATTTACCAAACACCAGCACTGGTCTTTTTGCATCTTTGGTAACATTTTAAATTTTCTACCTTGGCAGCCCAGTGTTGATAATCATGCTATAATTTGAGGGTGGTTTGTTCCATTCTCATGACTTATGTCCAATCACCACCAAAACTAGAGCACCGCACTCAGAGCGCAAACCTCCAACACTAGTTTCCAATTGCACAAAATTTTACCTTTGAAAAATTTTTCAAGGTCAAAGTCCTGTTTGAAGTGGCTTTTCATGAGCTAAATTAGATGTGATCAAATGTCAGGAGTATGTGTTTAACTCATGCACTTGAACTGAAGTTTTTTGTGGTGGTGTCAGGGTTTTTTCCTCCACTTTTTCAGTTTCTCAATTCTTTTTCAGATAATTTTCAAAGAACTTTGGTTATCTCTGCTATGCATAATTTGTCACTGCTCTGTGGCACTTGGTTTCCAACTGATAACTGGAAGACAGACAAACAGGCATACAATTGGAACCTCTTACCTTGAAAATCTTCAGTAAAAATTTCGTAACGATAAATGAAAAATCGCGGGCTCTGGGCTCAATTAAAACAGAGCTGTGAGAAAGCTCACAAAAACAAAATCCTATTCTGCCAGATAAGGTCTTGGATATATATATATATATATATATATATATATATATATATATATATATATATACACACACAACAAAAATATAAACGCAACACTTTTGGTTTTGCTCCCATTTTGTATGAGATGAACTCAAAGATCTAAAACATTTTCCACATACACAATATCACCATTTCCCTCAAATATTGTTCACAAACCAGTCTAAATCTGTGATAGTGAGCACTTCTCCTTTGCTGAGATAATCCATCCCACCTCACAGGTGTGCCATATCAAGATGCTGATTAGACACCATGATTAGTGCACAGGTGTGCCTTAGACTGCCCACAATAAAGGGCCACTCTGAAAGGTGCAGTTTTATCACACAGCACAATGCCACAGATGTCGCAAGATTTGAGAGCGTGTGCAATTGGCATGCTGACAGCAGGAATGTCAACCAGAGCTGTTGCTCGTGTATTGAATGTTCATTTCTCTACCATAAGCCGTCTCCAAAGGCGTTTCAGAGAATTTGGCAGTACATTCAACCAGCCTCACAACCGCAGACCATGTGTAACCACGCCAGCCCAGGACCTCCACATCCAGCATGTTCACCTCCAAGATCGCCTGAGACCAGCCACTCAGACAGCTGCTGAAACAATCGGTTTGCACAAACTGTCAAACCGTCTCAGGGAAGCTCATCTGCATGCTCATCGTCCTCATCGGGGTCTCGACCTGACTCCAGTTCGTCGTCGTAACCGACTTGAGTGGGCAAATGCTCACATTCGCTGGCGTTTGGCATGTTGGAGAGGTGTTCTCTTCACGGATGAATCCCGGTTCACACTGTCCAGGGCAGATGGCAGACAGCGTGTGTGGCTGAGCGGTTTTCTGATGTCAATGTTGTGGATCGAGTGGCCCATGGTGGCGGTGGGGTTATGGTATGGGCAGGCGTCTGTTATGGACGAAGAACACAGGTGCATTTTATTGATGGCATTTTGAATGCACAGAGATACCGTGACGAGATCCTGAGGCCCATTGTTGTGCCATACATCCAAGAACATCACACCATGTTGCAGCAGGATAATGCACAGTCCCATGTTGCAAGGATCTGTACACAATTCTTGGAAGGTGAAAATGTCCCAGTTCTTGCATGGCCGGCATAATCACCGGACATGTCACCCATTGAGCATGTTTGGGATGCTCTGGACCGGAGTATACGACAGCGTGTACCAGTTCCTGCCAATATCCAGCAACTTCACACAGCCATTGAAGAGGAGTGGACCAACATTCCACAGGCCACAATTGACAACCTGATTAACTCTATGCGAAGGAGATGTGTTGCACTGCATGAGGCAAATGGTGGTCACACCAGATACTGACTGGTATCCCCCCCCAATAAAACAAAACTGCACCTTTCAGAGTGGCCTTTTATTGTGGGCAGTCTAAGGCACACCTGTGCACTAATCATGGTGTCTAATCAGCATCTTGATATGGCGCACCTGTGAGGTGGGATGGATTATCTCAGCAAAGGAGAAGTGCTAACTATCACAGATTTAGACTGGTTTGTGAACAATATTTGAGGGAAATGGTGATATTGTGTATGTGGAAAAAGTTTTAGATCTTTGAGTTCATCTCATACAAAATGGGAGCAAAACCAAAAGTGTTGCGTTTATATTTTTGTTGAGTGTACTTGTGGAAGTAAATGTGTTGTGGAGAACACACACACACACGCATCTGGAAAGTATTCACAGCACTTCACTTTTTCCAAAATAGAGTACATTCTTTTTTCCCCTCAATATTCTACTCACAACACCCCATAATGACAACATGAGAAGTTTTTGAAATTTTTGCAAATTCAATAAAAATAAAAAAAGTAATCACATGTACATAAGTATTCACAGCCTTTGCACAATACTTTGTTGATACACCTTTGGCAGCAATTACAGCCTCAAGTCGTCGTGAAAATAATGCTACAAGCTTGGTGTGTGCAGCTATCGTTCAGCAGTTTTGCCCATTCCTCTTTGCAGCACCTCTCAAGCTTCATCAGGTTGGATGGGGAGCGTCAGTGCACAGCCGTTTTCCTATCTCTCCAGAATGGTTCAATTAGATTCAGGTCTGGGCTCTGGCTGGGCCATTCAAGGACATTCACAGAGTTGTCCTGAAGCCACACTCGACATCTTGGCTGTGTGCTTAGGGACATTGTCCTACTGAAAGATGAAGCATCGCTACAGTCTGAGGTCAAGGGCGCTTTGGAACAGGTTTTCATCCAGGATGTCTCTGTACATTGCTGCATTCATCTTTCTCTCAATCCTGACTAGTCTCCCAGTTCAACTGAATTTTCCCCAGGTGGACTCCAATTAAGCTGAAGCAACATCTCAAGGATGATCAGTAGAAACAGAATGCAGCTGAGCTCAATTTTGAGCTTCATGGCAAAGGCCGTGAATATTTATGTACATGTAATTTCTTTTTTATTATTATTATTTTATTAACTTTGCAAAAATCTAAAAAAAAAAAAAACTTTTCACACTGTCATTATGGGGTATTGCATGTAGAATTCTGAGAAAAAATAATTTCATCCATTATATATCTTTACACACACACACAACAAAAGTCCAGTTATTTCCATTTGAAGATGTGAGATGACAATCACTTGCACATCTACATAGGGTATGCCACCACTGTGCCATGTTTCACTGAAATCCAACAACCAGATTAGCAGAAGCACTAACAAGACTGACAGGTGGACCATGGGTCGAAATACATTTTTTAACCTACTTGCACTGGTGCTAGTGGTGCACTGGTGCACAACCAAAAGTCAGTCTTATGTCAATCTTAAAACTCCTCCTTTGATGTGTCAGACTCTTCCTCTCTGGGCCCATAAAGCCCCTTTCACACCGGGGTTGCTCCCACTTGTCATGTGTCGTCATGACGACGCCGCGTGGAAGCATCTCAGTGCGGAGACAAGCAGCTCGACGCCACAACAGCACGAGGGACGCAAAGAACGAAGCAAATTGGACACCACAAATTAAGCATGTTTAATTAAACACATTTAATTTTTGTTTGCATCCTGTGCTCGATGCAGAACTTAAGTGGTTTCAGAGCAAGTCAAAGCAACAGGACGTTACTCGACGTGACTGGAAGCCACACCCTCACAAGACAACGTTATCCAACGCCAATGTATGATTCCTGCTGTGTTCCATTGTTCCTGAAGTATAAATCACACAGGATTGTTTTTTATATCATGTACACAATGCAGTAAAACTACACGGTCAAAAAAACAGCACAGAAAAAAAATGCTCTCATCACAGTGTTAAATAAAGGACAAAAAAGGACAAGTCCTGCTCACAGACTGACCGCCAGAGACAGGACATGTCCACATCCACTATAATTCCAGACATCTCCCCATTTAGTCACGGATGGTTCGTTCGCGCCCATCTCGCGGTCAAAGGAGGAAAGATAAACTATAACAGAACTCAGAGCACAGACCTGCAGCTCAGCACAAGAACAAATATAAACTAGAAGAGAAATCAAAGTGCACAGTGTGTCTGCAGCCAAACTGTGCACTTTGATTTCTCTGTGCAGGCTGCGTTCTCAGCCCCTCTCTGCCCCCTGCTGTGCGCACCAGACGCAGATATTCCTGCGTCGTCATGACGCTACATGAAGCAACTCGAAACAGGTCCGGTGTGATTATAAGACAGTTTGGGGGAAGAGCGGCAGACTTTTTTTTTTTTCACGTGCGCGCACGAACGAATTGTCACAGCAACTCGCGCAGTGTGTGAGAATCATAAAACGCAGGGAAAACAAAGACAACACACTGGAAATTGTTTTTTTTTCATTATTTATTCCTTTATTGGTTCATTCTACTGGTGTTGATAGGTGATAAAACTTGGATAAAGTTACTTGCACCAGTGTTAGTGGAGTATAAAATAACGTGCACCGCTCGAATAATACGTGCACAAACTAGCACATGCACGCACTATTTCGAGCCCTGTGGACAGACTTATTCCTATGTAACACCCCAACACACGTGCTTGAACAGGGTATTTAAAATAATTAAAAACAGGTAAACAAGAATTGATCTTACCTGGCAAATCTTTTCCCATATTTCATCGCAACCAGCTTTTTCCTGGAAACTTAGTGCCAGGTCATAATTTTCAGCTTCTGACCAGACAATAAGAGTGTCCTAAACATGGAGAAGGAAATTAAATCTTCAAAAAGGAAATATGGTCAATATATTCATACACACCCATGCTTTCAGTTCACACTAATGTTTGAGCATAATCACAAAATACAACTTGTGAAGTCACTCGTCGGATTGTTTGAGCCGTAACAGATACAGCTGTTGTTCACAAGCACCCTTTGAAATGGGAAAGCGTAGCTGCACCACTTACGACAAACAGCCAATTACAGCCTTGGAAGCATGCATGAACTGGATACAGACATAGATCACAACATAGTGATCTATGAAATGTGAAATCATTTCAGTGCAATTTGTAATTTCTCGTCACCACTGTGCTGAAAAAAGCTGGACTCCAAGTCAAATTTGGGTAAATCTGTCAAAAGTCAATAATCAGTTTTTCGGCTCATGGTCCCATTTTTACACTGGAATTTTGGTCAGATCAGGAAGCGCTTTCAGTCCCTTAGCGTACCTTCAGTTTGGTGAGGTATTTTTACCAAGCTGTCACATCTATCACACAATTTAAATAGTTACAAGAATAGTTGATGGTGTTACGATTCTAATGTTAACAACAGCAGGCTCAGGTGTTCTGTGGGGAGTCAATGAAACCAGCCTGCATGGGCAATAAATCAATTTCAGGATGTTTAATTCTGTAATCCAAAGATATGCACAATGTAGTTTCGACCACAATACTCAGCATACAGATAAAGGGGACCATCTTGGTGAAAAGTCTTGTTAGAGATGAACACTTGAATGGTAACCAAATGAAACACATTACAATCTTAAAGTATACTGAGCGTCAATCAATGTCACGTTATATGAAAGAAAAAGCTAAGCTGGCTTTAGCATCTCAAAAATGAGTTAGTTCTATAAGTGATTAAGCAGACTAAGATAAAATATCACTTCACTTACCTGTTGTTTCTGATATGCTGTATTGGGGCTAATCTTCGACTCCAACAGTAGTGATCCTAAAAACACAAAGACCTGCTTCACAACAGTTTGTCAAATATATTGATGTTCAGAAGAAGACTGGCAAAATAATAATAATAATAATGTTTTTAAAGTTACAGATTATACTTGTTGATAGCCAACAACTTCATACTTTATTTTGAGGGCCATACTGTACTACTTTAGAACACGTCATCAGCTCTGCCTTAGGCCACAGCAATTACTATTTAATTAGACTGAGAACGAGTTTTGCATGAAGTATCACAGAGAAAGAAGTGAGGAAACTCAAACCTGATAGTACTTAAAGTGCACACTTTCAAGAAAGAACGGATTCTGTCCAAATACCATAGCACGCTAAAGTTAGCAGCTAACTGGGAACTTACCGTCCGACTCGGCTCGAACTAATAAAGATATTCCCCTCAGCCGTTCAACAAAGGTAGACGAAACGTGTCCGGTTCCCCGATCGTCCCACTGTCGGTCCTCATTCAGCGTGTAGACTTTGACTCGCCGCCGAGTGTCCGACATGGTTAACAGCGTTAGCGCTAACAGCCTAGCTATCTGTTGTCCTAGCCTCGACCTGTTAACTTTATTTTTAGCCGCATGTTACACGCGCACGTCTGAGGAAAGCTCACGATAGCAGCGAAATACACAGGCTTCTATTACGTTAACATATAAGGCTCACCACGATAAACCACGTAAACAAAATGTCATAACATCAATAAAACTCTGAGAAAACACAACAACTCTATCGGCCTCTGCGCTAACATCCACCACACGCCATCTTGTAATCCGATCTCCTTCTTCTATTCGACGTCAATCAAGCGCCGAACTGTCACGACGTCTCCGCCCCTTTTTGAATCAATAGCTAAATTTCTACTATAATAATACTAATAAACTATTAAATTTACTTTGTTTACATGAAAAAACGTTTAAAATTATTACGTTTTTAATAATGACAAAATATTCATGACCTACAATTTTTTTTTAACATGCTCACCCAGTCCCGGTGTCGCAGACCAAACAGTCTCCCCCTAAAAATCGGTCCGCCTTGCTCACTGCGCATGTGTCATTTCGGACCATAGCAGCTCCTCTGAGATGGAGTCTTTTGGGGGGGGATCAAGATGGCGCTCTAAATGGGCGCATTTCAGGAGCTTTGAAAATCAACCAACACATTTTCCTATTTCAAAGGGAGCTTGTTGCTAGTAGGAGACATTCTGCTATATTCATGGCTTTAGAGTATCCCAGAATCCTTTGCGCGCTGGGGAGGGAGGCTTGATAATGGCTCAGCTTAATGCTAACTTTAACATTGAAAATGCCACAGACATGCTAACGCATTAGCATCGGTACCGTTTTTAAGTTATAAAATCTATGAACTGTTTCAGAAGACCATAACAGGTCAGTTTAACATAAAAAGGTAACTATTACTCACAGACATATGCTCTTTAGGGTTTTAGTGGGGAAAATTAAGATAAAGCGAAATAAAACAAAGAACCAACAAAGCAGCAGATCGAAGATCAAAGAACTGCTTCATTGGTTTAAGGTTCAAAGCAAAGCCGCACTGCAGAAACGGTTGATTATACAGACCCGCTGCAGGGTCTGTAATCAATGTAGAGAAATTATCATTTTTCCTGACAAACACCCCCAAAAACAACGGCCGCTCTGAAGGACCGATAAGGGAATCGTTAAGCTAAAAGGCTATTGATATCGATGGATCGAATAATTTCTTAAGGATACCCAAAAAAAACGGTTACTGACACACAACCCTAATAACAACATGCTTTTTTTATATATATAAAACTCACATTAAAGACTCACAATTATCTTAGTTAAACACCTAAATACATATTTTGGTTGAACTCACCTCCATAATGATGCAATGTTGCAAACAAGTTGGCACAAACGCTTGTTTACACTGACAACGAAATTTCGGCCTCCCCAACAAGAACTTGATTATGCGCGAGATTTGACATCGTAAAGGCGTCAATACGATACCATTAATAAGTGTACAGACACTAGAAAGTGACGATGAAGAGTGCAGAAAGAAGAAAACACGAGTCCAGCAAACTATCTACCGCTAGCCTAGCTAACAAGTCAGCTTGTTCAACATGTGCGCAGTTAGCTGGAACAAAAAAACGCGACATGCCAACATGCATGATTATCTCAGCCCAGATACTGAAGAGATCATGCAAGAGGAATTTCCACCTTTACCTGTGACTCCCTCCAAGTCTCCAGCGGAGAAAGCTGCACGACACCAAGACCACCATCCTCTCACAGTTAGCATCGCTTACCTCTCATAAACAACAGGTCAGACGCGCTGGAAAAGATGGTCAGTAGCAACACTCTTGTTATTACTGAGGCAAAGGGGGCAATTGAGGACAATTGTAAACATATAGAAGGTATCAAGGAATCGTTGAAATTAATCTGTCCAGATTTAAAAGATATGAAAAGCTAAGTGAAATATAGGTTAACGACTGCCAGAAATTCTGCAATGTGCACGAGAGTCGTATTTCCCAGCTGGAAGGTTATTCACGTCGCCCCAACCTAAGGCTCTTCGGCTTGGAAGAGAAAGAAAATCAAGATGTGAGGAAGGTGGTAATTGAAATCTGTCTATCCTTGCTCCCAGATATGAAGGAGGAAGTTCCAGGTTCAGTTGACATCGTGCATTGCCTTGGTCCGAAGAAAGCTACCAACACATGCTCCAGAGGCATTATCATTTGCTTTGCCCGCCGGCTTTACCGTGACACTGTTTGGCGTGATGCTAAGCAGTCATCTTTCCTGTGAGACAACAAACTGAAATTTGTGTAAGATCTGTCTACAGAGGATCGGGAAAGAAGAAGAAAGCTTTGGCCCGCAGTGTGAAAAAGCAAGACAGGAAAGCAGGAAGGCCTTTTTGTCAGGGGTTGTGCCTTTGTGGATGGAGCGGAGATCTTCCCTTAGCTGGAGGACAAAGTACTGATTTTCTTGCCAGTGGAGTACTGTACCCAATGACTTTTGTTCATATTCAAAGGTAATTCTGACAGACTTTCTTCACATTTTTATTTGAATACAGGTTGCTTTTTTGGTACAGATATCTGATAATACTCCTATTAAGCATGAAAAGCTGATTGTAGTGTTCTTATTTAGATAGGTTTAAAAATGTTCTTTTTTTATTCTCAAGTTTTTCCCTAAAGTTAATTGGGCATTTTTGTTGATTGGTTGTGAGCTTCCACTTGCTTTGTTAGTGTAAGAAGACTTTAATAATTCCTGTTTGTTTTGTTTTTTGTTCTAACGCTTGTCTTTATTATTTTAAACTTTCATGTCCTTATCTATTATTTCTTTAAATGAGAGAGGTCTTAGAAATCATTTCAAATGCAACGCCATATTTCTTTACTGTAAACAACAAAACACAGACTTTTGCTTTCTTCAAGAATCACATTCAATTTCACAAGATGCCAACTTTTGGAGGTCACAGTGGGGATAAGATCTTTGGATGTCCCATGGGTCAGAGTGCTCAGCTGGTGTATGTATCCTCAATAATCATTTTAATGGAAATGTTGTAATTTCAGAGTGTGGCAAAGAAGATCAATAGTAAATCTTAGTAAATATAGTAAATCTTAGTAAATCTTAGTAAATATTTATGGTTTCAATAATCAACAGGAGAATTCTGTTTTTATAGACAAAATAGAGGACCGCTTATGTTATTTTTCTAAATATCGAAATTGTTATGTAATTATTGGAGGAGACATCAATATGGTCCTGAGTAATCTGAATGGCAGATGGCTCCCAAGTAGCGGCAGCAGCTCTCAAAATAATTTTCTAAACCTTTTCATTGAAAGACATGGTCTAACTGACATTTGGAGAGAAATGCATCCATTTCACAAAGAATATACGTGGTCTAATAAATCTCTATCAAGTCAATCAAAGATTGACTATTGGCTCATCTCTAAAGAAATAAATAGAGGTTGCAAACATTCTTCCTTCACCTCTATCTGACCATAAAGCATCCACATCTGTATTCCTTTAAAACACATTTAGAATAATTTTAAATCTTCCTACTGGAAACTCAACAGCAGCATTCTTAATCACAAAGGGGTTTGCTCAAAGTTAGAAGACCTTATTACACATTTTTGGAACAAAGCCTCAAAGGAAAATGCTTTTAGCCTTAACTGGGAATTATTAAAACATGATATCTCAAAATTTCTCAGGAAATACAGTAGTGACTTGGCTAAAAAAGAACTTCAGAGGAGAATGACGTAGTTAAAAAAAAATCACCTTTTTGTCTTGAAAAACTGCATGTTCTCTAGATATCACTGAGAGAGCCGAACTTGATGACATGCAGGTTAGACTGGACGGGATTTATAAAAGGAGAACTGAGGGAGCGTATGTTAGTAAGTAAGTAAGTAAGTAAACTTTATTTATATAGCAGTTTTCACAGACCAGGATCACAAAGTGCTTCACATAATAAAATCAATAAATACAAAATAACACATACAAACATTAAAAAAAAAGATCAAGCTAAAATGCAATTTTAAAAAGGTGAGTCTTAAGTTGCTTTTTAAAAGCATCAACAGAGTCTATCGAGCGAAGGGAGCAGGGAAGCCCATTCCAGCTTTAAAAGATCTGTCCCCTCGAGTTTTAAAACAGGTATGGGGAACCCTCAGCAGGTTCAGGTTGGAGGACCTCAGGCCCCGGGTGGACACATACGGTTGGATCAGGTCCTTGATGTATTCCGGAGCCTGCCCGTGCAGAGCTCTAAATGTAAGCACCAGGATTTTATAATTTATCCTAAACAAGACAGGGAGCCAATGCAGGGACTTGAGTATTGGGCTAATATGGGCTCTCCTGTGGGTGCGGGTCAGAAGCTGGGCAGCAGAGTTTTGCACAACCTGCAAACGAGCCAGTCCTTTCTTATTAAGACACGTGAACAGGCTGTTACAATAATCCAGTCGCGAAGATATAAAAGCATGTACAATCATCTCTAACTCTTCAAAAGACACCATTTTTTGAAGTATAGAGATATTCCGGATCTGGAAAAAACAATTCCTAACTAACTGTTTCGTATGATGTTCCAGAGACATCCCTTCATCCAAGATAATGGCAAGACTGCGCAGGCTGCCCTTAACTGAACTATTCAGTTCACCAAGGTGCAGCCTGATAGCAGGCATGGCACTCTCGGGAGCAACAATCAATGTTTCAGTCTTATCAGAGTTCAGCTGCAAGCTGTTTTCACTGAGCCATTCCTTAATTTTGGTGAGACAATTGGTTAAAGAATTGAGTTTCTGCGTCTCAGTTGTTTTAAAGGAGCAGTACAGCTGCAGGTCATCAGCATAGAGATGATAGGATATGTCACAAAACTGCTGGATCAACTTGCCGAGAGGGATGATGTACAAAGAAATAAAACAGGTCCCAGAACCGAGCCCTGCGGCACACCCCGCAAAAGGTCAGCAGACTCAGACATCACATTATCAACAGACACACTAAAAGTTATACCAACCAGGTAAGAGCTAAACCACTCTAATACAGGACCCGACATCCTCACCAGATCCTGCAGTCTCCTGATCAGGATGCCATGGTCAGCTGTGTCAAATGCAGATGACAGATCTAA
Source organism: Thalassophryne amazonica (assembly GCF_902500255.1). Taxonomy (NCBI): domain Eukaryota; kingdom Metazoa; phylum Chordata; class Actinopteri; order Batrachoidiformes; family Batrachoididae; genus Thalassophryne; species Thalassophryne amazonica. The sequence continues at coordinate 19,839,606 of NC_047115.1, read as the reverse complement.
CAAAACCAGGACAGTGCATTTGCCAGTATCAGCGGTCATCATAATGTCACTCAACAGTTTCAACAGAGCCGTTTCACTGGAGTGAAACTCACGGTACCCAGATTGAAAAGTGTCATAAATGTTGTTAGTCTGCAAAAAGAAAGTTAGTTGGGCACAGACCAATTTTTCCAGGACCTTAGCCAGGAAGGGGGAGTTTGATATTGGCCTAAAGTGCTTCAGATCTGTAGGGTCCAGTTCAGCTTTCTTAAGCTGTGGCTCCACAACAGCATGCTTAAAAGAACTGGGGAACACACCAGTCGACAGGGACATATTAAACATTTTGGCAACACATGGCCCAATAGAGTCAAATACATTCATGAAAAGTCTAAAAGGAAGAACATCTAGTGTACTAGAGGATGGTTTCATTTTGCTGATAATGGAAAAAATGTGCTCTTGTGTAACAGGAGCAAATGATGCCCAGCATTGAGGGGGTGGTCCCATATGTTGGGGGCCTTGACAAGGTGGCACTGACTGTGGCAATCTGTCTTTTATAGCTCTGACCTTATCAATAAAGAAAGTCAGAAACTCATCACTAGTAGTTTTAGAGTGAACAGGAGTGACATAAGTAGCAGGTGCCATAATAGAGCTAATAGTTTCAAAGAGCGCCTTGGGATTTCCTCTATTAGAGGAAATCAGTTGATTGAAGTAGTTTGCCCTGGCCTCTTCTAACATCTTATTTAGGGAGGCTATTAGGTCTCTCAAATGCAGCCTGTGGACCTCCAGTTTTGTAGATTTCCACAAGCGTTCAATTTGACGACAAGATCTCCTTAGATTCATAATTGCATTGTTAATCCAGGGGCAGAACTTTTCCCGAGATGCATTCTTAGATTTAAGTGGTGCAACTTGATCCAAGATAGTTGCACAGTGACCGTTAAAGCTGTCCACAAGGCCATCAATTTCAGTGCATTCACCAAGAAGAAGAGGATCAAACTTATCACAAAAATGTGTAGATGTTGCCTCTGTGATAATCCTCCTCTCTACCTTGGAGAGCACAGGCCTTGGCTGAGACAGCACCCTCAAGTCAAAGAGAACACAGGAGTGGTGGCTCAACAGAACATCCTCTACGCACACATCAGCAACATGCAAACCCAATGTGAAGACCAGATCCAAAGTATGGCCTTTACTATGGGTGGGGCCTGACACATGCTGTTTAAAATTGAATGCCTCAGTCACTGATGAAAGTTCTACGGCATGACTTGATGTGTCATTGTCAATGTGCAAATTAAAATCCCCCATAATTAAGACCCTTTCCAATCGAATTATGGATGTTAAAAGGTCTGTGAAATCCTTTAAAAAGGTCCCAGCAGGGCCTGGGGGGCGATAAATCAAAATACAATAAAAAGTATCTGAGGAACCAACTTCCGAGGCTTTGAGGATTTCCTCTTGGACCCCTTTTTGGAATTACCTGGACGGCGCAATAACAACAGGTATTCCTGGGAGGAGGGCGAGCACACAAACGGGATGGGAAAGTTTGTTTGTAGCTGTCCCAGTCATTGAAAAGGCATTCCATTGACTCTTTGATTTGAAAAAGAGAGCCGCAATCATAACTCCTTACAGCACCGACACAGTCGCAGTCTGTCAAAACGGATATCACAGCACAGACGATCAGAAACATGACAGAAAGTCTGCACATTAGCAGGTGAGACGCAGCCCAAACAAACAACCAAGATGGCGCCTGTTAGATCACGTAGACAATGGCTGGAGGAAGGTGAGCAGAACTCTGCTTATTTTTTTAGGCTGGAGAGACAGCAGTCAAAAAATAACTCAGTAAGCCGTCAAAAAAATAACTCAGTAAGGCAGTTAACAATTGGTGGTTCGGTTGTAGACGACCTGAGAGAAATAGCTAAATTCTGCACAGATGTTTATAGCAACCTTTATACATCCAGGTTCTGTCAGCAGTCAGCCACCAGTTTCTTTGACTCTCTTTCTAGTAACAGAAACTTGGCAGAAGATGACGGTGAATTCTGTGATAGGCCAATAACTTTAAATAAAATCATCAATGCTTTAGGCAGACTAAAATGAAATAAATCGCCAGGCTCAGGTGGGCTTGCATCAGAATTCTACAGGGGGTTTTCTGTTAGCTTAGCTCCATTCCTACTAGAAGTTTTCAGTGAGAGCATCCGTAAAGGGCTATTACCCCCTACTTTACGTCAGGGTGTAATTACTTTAGTCCCTAAACCACGAAAAGACCCTCTCCTCCTAGACAACTGGTATCCGATCTCTTTGTTAGACAACGATTACAAATCCTTAGCAATAATTTTAGCCAATAGAATTAAATCTCTTATAGACTATCATTGACGAATGCCAATCTGGTTTCATGAAAAACCACCACATCTCTAATAACCTTAGACTAATTTTAGACATTCTGGATTATTCTGAACTCATACAGGACAACAGCTTAATCCTTTTTTTTGGGATTTTCGTAAAGCATTCAACACCATAAAGCTCAAAATCATGCTTACTACACTTAAAAGATTTAGTTTTGGTGAGTTTTTCTATAGATGTGTGCAAACTCTGTACGCAGAATGTTGGGAAAGTGAATGCACGGACCCACGTTAGGGGGCGTAAATGAGCGGTCAATAGGAATTCCAATAAATAACAATTTATTATGCAAAAGTGCAAACAGATTATGAATATGCTGAGTCCAATTAATAACAAAATGGTGACACATGGGCAGGACCGAGGGTAGGAGACGCCTAGCCAGAGAAGAGCCGGAACCCACGAAGTCCCACCGCCAGCCGGAGGCCTGCAATACACCAGGGCCGCCAAGTCCTGGTCCTCCAGGTGGCCACCGCTCGAGGCTGTCAGACCGGTACTGCTGGCAGGAGCAAAAACAGATTAGGTGGGTGTATGTACACCCAGCAAACAGTCAGCAAATCACAGAAATCCTCCTGAAGGAATAAATCCAGATACTCCCAGAGTGCAGAGGAAAACTGGAGAACGTGCAGTGTCAATGGTTATACTCAGTAAGTCAGAAGTGAGGAGTGGAGACGCCAATTCCTCCAAACGTCCCACAAACTCGGCTATAAGCTGCAAGTATAAGTCACAACTTCAAAGACTTCAGTAACAGTGAATGTGTGTACGGCACAGAACGGCTGAGTAGGTTTACCTGTGTGGTAAGCTGATAACTCAGCAGTGTTATGGTGTCCTTCCCAGGCTTTTATGGATGGTGGTGATGAATGATGACAATCAGCTGACAGCCAACGAGTGCACCTGGTGACGTCAGAGAGGCCAACCGGCCCGTGCGCCCTCTAAGGGCCAAAAAGTGCCAGTGTGGCAGGCCGCCATCTGGTGGTGGGCCAGCAGTACCTCCTCTTCAGCGGCCCACACAACAGGACCCCCCCCCCCCCCAACGGGCGTCTCCTGGCGCCCGACCCGGCTTGTCTGGGTGTTCTCTGTAGAAATCCACCAGGAGGGCGGGATCCAAAATTAAACTCCTCTTCACCCAGGAGCGCTCTTCTGGGCCATACCCCTCCCAGTCTACCAGATATTGGTACCCCTGGCTCCTCCGACGAACATCTAGGAGCTTCTTGACTGTCCACGCCGGTTCTCCATCGATGAGTCGGGCAGGAGGCGACGCCGGTCCAGGGGTGCAGAGGTCAGACGTGTGGTGTGGTTTAATGCGGGACACATGAAAGACAGGGTGAATCCATAGTGATGCCGGGAGTTGAAGTTTCACTGCAGTGGGGCTGATCACCTTGATTATCTTGAATGGTCCTATGTAACGGTCAGTCAGTTTCGGGGAGTCCGTTTGCAGAGGGATGTTTTTAGTTGACAGCCAAACCTCCTGCCCAGGCTGATAAGCTGGGGCCGGGGCTCGTCGGCGGTCTGCATGGTCCTTAGCCCGCGTCCGGGCCTTTAGGAGAGCAGAGCGGACTTTCTTCCACACCCGACGGCATCTCCTGAGGTGGGCCTGGACTGAGGGCACCTCAACCTCTCCCTTATCAGCCGGAAACAACAGGGGTTGGTACCCCAAACATTCCATTTCACAAGATGCCAACTTTTGGAGGTTGCAGTGGGGATCAGATCTTTGGATGTCCCATGGGTCAGAGTGCTCAGCTGGTGTATGTATCCTCAATAATGATTTTAATGGAAATGTTGTAATTTCAGAGTATGGCAAAGAAGGTCATTATGCAATATTTGTGGTTGAAGCAGCTAACTGCATGTTAATCTTAGTAAATATTTATGGTTTCAATAATCAACAGGAGAATTATGTTTTTATAGACAAATAGAGGACCGTTTATTATATTATTTTTCTAAATATCCAAATTCTTTTGTAATTATTGGAGGAGACTTCAATATGGCCCAGAGTAATCTTAATGACAGATGGCTCCCAAGTGGCGGCAGCAGTTCTCAAAATAATTTTCCAAACATTTTCATTGAAAGACATCTCTAACTGACATTTGGAGAGAAATGCATCCATTTCACAAAGAATATACATGGTCTAATAAATCTCTATCAAATCATCAATCAAAGAGTGACTATTGGCTCATCTCTAAAGAAATAAGTAAAGGGGTTGCAAACAGTCTCTTTATGTACAGTCTCTTTATGTAGATAAATCAGTCTGTAAATCTGCTGACAGAATGCTGTTGGACTTCTCATGGAAAAAACAAAACGCATTAATTACGCAAGTCTGTTGTCTTACGTCTGGCGGCCTAAATTTGATTGATTTTTACTCCTTTAATGATTCTTTTAAAATAAAATGGTTAAAAAATTATCTTTAAAACCCAGACTCTATTTGGAACTTCATTTCACAGCATGTCTTTTCAAATTTAGGTGGTCTAGACTAGAGTTTATTCTCCTCTAAACTTGGTGTAATCCCACCTCCACCTTGAATGAGTCTGTCATTCCTACTGCGCATCTCACCGCTGTCACGCTATTCATGTACATGTCCTGCACCACCCTAACATACTTCTCTGCCATGCCAGACTTCCTCATACAATACCACAGTTTCTGAGTCCACAAACACACAACATAACTCTTTCTGGCCTTCTCTGTGCTTCTCCAAGAGTATTCTCAGAACAAACACTGCATCTGTAGTGCTTTCTTGGCATGAAACCATATTGTTGCTCATAGATCTTCACCTGTTTTCTAAGCCTAGCTTCTACTACGCTTTCCCATAACTTCATGCTGTGGCTGATCAACTTTATGCCTCTGTAGTTGCTGCAGCTCTGCACATCACCCTTGTTCTTAAAAATAGGAACCAGCACACTTCATCACAGCCCCATTCCACTTTGTTATATTTATTTGACAGTGAACATAGCTTTGCCTAATTGTCTATTTGACTCCTTTACATCTTACAGAAGTATTTTTTCCTTGTGTTTTCATTGTTGTTTATGCACCAATGACACCAGATAAAATTCCTTGTATGTGAGAACTTACATGGCAATAAATTTGATTACAATTCTGAAAAACTAGTGAAAATATCGGCATTTCTTGCACTTTCTGGTGCAGATTACATATTTCAAAGTGTTGTTGCAATTAAACAAACATGCTCATACTACATTAAAATTGATTTTTTTTTTTAAATTGAAATAATTATATGCAACAATTAAAGCCACTCTAATTTAAAAGAAAAAAAAAATACTAAGAGACGTTCCTGTGAAATTAACATAAATTTGAAGTTACAACAAAATTATTTGCTGTTGCTTTTGTGGCACTTATTCAGGAAATAATCACATTATGCTATGAAGTCTTTTAAAATCTTAGGTATTAAACATTTATTGAAACTGTAAAATCAGTTTTTTAACTTTGTTAATATTGTTTTTTATTATAATGCTGACAGTTTCATGATTACACAAATTGTCAGAAGCAAAAATATTCAATGCAAAAATTTATTTGGAATAGTCAAAGTCTATGCACATCAGTTTACATCTACAGTGCATTCAGAAAGTATTCACAGCTCTATCCCTTTTCCAGATTTAATGTTACAGCCTTATTCTAAAATGTAGTAAATTAATTTTTTCCCTTCAAAATTCTACTCACAATGCCCCATAATGACAACATGAAGTTTCTTTTGTTTTTTTTTTGGAAAATTCATATACATTAAAAAAATAAATAAGAAATCACATAAGTATTCACACCCTTTGCTCAATACTTTGTTGATGCACCTTTGGGAGCAGTTACAGCCTCAAGTCTTCTTGAATATGATGTCAGAAGCTTGCTATCTTTGGGCAGTTTTACACATTCCTCTTTCCAGCACCTCTCAAGCTCTATCAGGTTGAATGGGGAGCGTCGGTGCACAGCCATTTTCAGATCTCTCCAGAAATATTCAGTCGGATTCATGTCTGGGCCACTCAAGGACATAGAGTTGTCCCAAAGCCATACCTTTACAGTCATTGTCCTGCTGAAAGATGAACCATCACTCCAGTCTGGTATTGCTGCATTCATCTTTCCCCTCAATCCTGACTAGTCTTCCAGTTCCTGTTGCTGACAAACATCCCCACGATACTGCCACCACCATGCTTCACTGTAGAGATGGTGCCTGGTTTCCTCCAAAAATGACTCCTGTCATTCACCCCAGAGATCCATCTTTGTCTCATCAGACCAGAGATTTTTGTTTCTCATCATCTGAGAGTCCTTCAGGTGCCTGTTGGCAAACTCTAGGTGGGCTGCCATGTGCCTTTTAGTAAGGAGTGGCTTCCATCTGGCCACTTTACCATACAGGCCTGATTGGTGGATTCATGGTTGTCCTTCTGGAAGGTTCTCCTCTCTCCCATATATAGGTGTCAACCTGACTCCAAAAAGGGCAAAGAGGGTGCAGATTTCTTTGTAACCACCAACTCCACCAGGTGATTTCGTTGAACTCATCCCATCTGCTGTTAATCAGTGAAATCACAATTTAATTCAATTTCAATTTATTAATTTATATAGCGCCAACTCACGACAGTCGCCCCAAGGCACTTCACACAATTCATAAACACAACGTAATTTAAAATCAAGAAAAGCACAATAAAAAGACAAAACAGTAGAATAAAAAGAAATTACAAAGCAAACATAAAAACAAATTAGATTAATGAGTCTAAAAAAGTGGGTCTTCAGTCTTGATTTAAGTCTCCACTGTGTCACCTGGTGAAGTTGGTGGTTACAAAGAAACCTGCACCCTCTTTGCCCTTTCTGGAGTAAGGTTGACACCTATGTTCTCCACAGAGTAATGCTGGAGCTCTGACAGAGTGACCATTGGGTTGTTGGTCACCTCTCTAAGGCCCTTCTCCCCCGAACACTCAGTTTAGACGAGCGGGCAGCTCCTGGTAGAGTCCTGGTGGATCCAAACTTCTTTCATTTATTAATGATGAAGGCCACTGTGCCCACTTAGACCTTCAAAGCAGCAAAAATGTTTCTGTACCCTGCCCAGATTTGTGCCTTGGCTCTTGAGAGACAATCCTGTCTTGGAGGTCTACAGACTATTCCTTTGACTTCATTCTTGGTTTGTGCTCTGACATGCACTGTCAACTGTGGGACCTTATATGTAGATATGTGCCTTTCCAAATAATTTCCAATCAACTGAATTTACCCCAGGTGAATTGAAATTAAGCTGTAGAACCATCTCAAGGATGATCAGTGGAAACAGGATGCACCTGAGCCCAATGTTGAGCTTCATGTCAAAGGCTGTGAATACTTATGTACCTGTAATTTTTAAGTTTTTTTTTTTTTTTTTTACTTTTAATAAATTTGCAAAGATCACATAGTCATTATGGGGTATTGTGTGTAGAATTTTGAGGGGGGGTAGAATTTACTCCATTTTGGAATAAGGATGTAACATAAAATGTGAAGTGCAGATGCACTGTAAAAGTATTCAAACAAAATTTTCACCAACTGCAAAGATAGTGTCTACTGTATTCAGATTTTTTTTCTTCTTCTTTTTGTATAGCTTGTTAGATTTTTAGGTCACCAAGACGAATGCGCCTTTAAACAGAATGGAAGATTCCACAGATGGACGGAATTACATATATTCAAAGGCTTCTGAATGGCTGATGAGCAAATTTCATTATCAGCTTTGGAATCTTGGGTTGTGTAGTTTTTGGTGCTTGCTTGTTTGAGTATTGTAGTAATTCAGATTAGGTTTGGGAGCATGGGCTAGTCCTTGGGCCCTGGATGGCAACCACCCAGAACAGACAATGGGTCCATCCTCACCTCTTGAATGCAACCATCTATATGCTGTGAGTAAATGAAACATGAGTGTGTCCTTGGCCTTCTTCACCTGTTGGGGTCCTTCAACACCAAAACACCTGCTTGCTGAATCATACACAATGAAATGTGCTGACATGGCCAAAATATCATAGCTGATCATCCCTCACAGTGCAAGTGATGGTCCTCATTTTGCTCCCTGAGTCAACACTTGTTTAACACCTAAGGTATCTGAAACTTGATTATTTAAAGAATCAAATTCTTACCCTCTAAAAAGGAAAGAAGTTATTTTATTTACAGATTTTTTTTTCATGTGTTTTAAATACAAGTACAATTTACATTATACAAAATCAGTTTACACTTTTGTCCATTTGCTGTTCTCCATCCACGCGATGATTCTGACACTTCAAAACACACGTGGTCACAGGAATGACCAAATGGTGACATCACAAAGTGCAGCGTCAAATTACAGCTGTAAAGAACACTGTTGTTGTGTTATGTGTTGTAGCTGTTGCGTTAACAGCTAGTGGAGCAATGAGGTAAAAATGGGGTACAAAGAAAATAAGGTTAAGCAGAGTTTCTATCAGGATTAGCCCTGTGATTGATCGCTTTGCAGTCTGAGCACATCCATGGAGATAAAGAGATACAGTGTCTGTTGAACGACACGTCACCTCAGTCGCATCAACATTTATGATAACAGCACGACTTGAGGCATCATACCACTACCGCTTGTGATGCCCTTGGGTTGGCAGACTTCTGAGAGGAAAAAAACAAACAAAAAAGACTATTTAGAGACTAAATCCACTCTCCTGAACCTGGCTTGGCCCACTTTGCAGTCATGTCATAAATTCGTGCTGTCTGTGCGGCTGATCTGACTGTCGTCAGATACCACTGAGATGCTCTGTTTCTCGTTTAGCGTTCTCACAAGTGTGGAGGCCGTGGATTGGAGCACCTTCCGTGAAAGCCTCATTCTGCCATCTGTCGGGTCGCGACCGAAGTATTTCACCTGTTAGTAAAGACAAATAATGTAGAGTGTGAACACGGCAGAAGCTGTTTCACAGTACATCGAACAATTTTGTGTGTGTATGTGTGTGTGTGTGTGTGGGGGTGGGGCGGCACACGCTACCTGTATCTGTTGTCCCACGTCTAAACCCAAAGCACTTGGATGACTTATCTGTAAAAAGACGATAAAACTTGAGTAATGATGTTATTGCGAAATGCACCACAGTGGCGCACAGAGGCCACTAACCCGTTTGTGGTCCAGCTGCGAGTTGTGCAGTAAGACGGCAGTCATGTTGGGGTAGAGTTTCACCATGACACCAATGTCCCTGTAGCAGAGGAAGAACAGGCTTTAGATGCTGTTTAAATGCTACGTTATACCTGCTTGAGTATTGCATACACAGATGAAACGTCAGACATGATGTTCCAGCTGATGTGATGCAATAAATAACACAATGACATTTTACTTGATCTCAGTGATGGTGGCGGTGTACACAGCGCCAAACTCCAGCTGCAGCTCTTGCTGCAAAATACAATAGACATGAAAATGTACACATTAAAACACGCAACACCCACCGCGTTACAGTTAAGGCCCTGTATCATTCAAATAATTTTCTGTTAACAGTGCCAGTCATGTGCACCGGTACAGATCCACTTCGGGATTTGGCATGTTTTACACCGGTCTACCAACCAAGTGTCCAAATCAGATGTGACTGGGTCAGGTGCACAGAAAGCAGAATGACTGTGCAACATGAAAATGGTAAAGACGACGTTGAAACACTGAACCATGCCGTCACGCCGCACAGACTCACATCATCTTTGCAGACTTCATTGATAAATTCTTGGGCTTCGCTCATGGCTGCGGGTGTTGGTGCGAACACGGAGAATGTTTCCTGGTCTACCTGACTGATTGTCACTCCTAAAGATAAAAACATCTGTGAGCACATTAATAACTAGAACAAACTGGGCACTGAAGACAATAGTTCTTCTGAGTTGAAATTACACAAGTTTTACCTGTTTGAGCTTGTAGCCGACGAAGGTTGTAGCCCCCTGGTCCAACAAAGCGAGCTCGCCTGGAGACAGGCACCCGGACCTTCTCTGATGACGCGATCACAAAAGAAAATTATTATTGTATGCATCTTGTTGTAAACAGGTGAAAAACAGACAAGTACACAACTCACCGACAAGAGGCCCATTCTCCTTCCTAGTCTCTCTGGGTTTCGCGATGCATTTGTTCATGATGACCAGGATCTCCCTCTTTGCCACTACAACAACAACAACAATAATAACAACAACATATTACTCTGTTTTAAAGGTCATCAAACCAACAAATCCTATCATATCGTCATTTTAATTTCTGAAATCACCTGTGGCCTGCTGGATGGCTTCCATGACCACTTTCAGGGGCAAGCCTGGAATTTTCACATCAGCCTGGACATTAAAAACAAAAGTAATGCAAAATACACATTATCGATCCCTGCAGGGAAATCGAGACGTTTGCATTTAACCCATTTTAGTCACAAATTAATCAAAGTACCAGACGCAGATAAACTCGTGTGTGCGGATTTTGCAACAAATGTATAATTCTACTGATGCTGTCGCATTCCTGTCCGGTCATCAACAAATAATTTATCTTTATTAGAATGTCAAAGTAGGAGTTGAGCCAAATTTCTTCATAGATCATATCATTTCCACGTAATATAACAGTGGTTTTAAAAACATTTTTAAAAGCAAACACAAATAGCCTCTTTTTCTGTTTTTTTTTTTTTTTTTTTTTTTTTTTTTTGAGAATAATTTTTCCAAATTAAGTGACCAGGAACCACGTATCAAGGATGACACAGAGAAAACCTAGCCAAAAATGGGGATCAGTAATGAGTGATCCCCACTATGCTGATCGATGCTTGCAACAGAAATGTTTTGTTTTTAAATGACTAAAAATTATGTTGCGTGATCACAAACACACCTGCAGAGCAGTGATGCCCCTATTTGTTCCAGTCAATTTGAAATCCATGTCTCCGAGGTAATCTTCTATTCCCTGTTTGGAAAATACACAAATCATATTCAGTACATCCCAGGACACTTAAAGTGCCCAATCTTTCACACAACATAAAGGAGTGCACGGCCCAACAAAAGTGGCATTTGTAGTTTCCACCAGATGCTGTTTGGTTTTCATGTCTAACACCCACATCGCCTTAACAGAGTGGAAATGTACAAATTTGTGCACACATGGGCATGTTGGTGTATTTTCTGCAGAGACATAGTCTGCATTTCTGTACATTTCTTATACTTAACAAGACTCTGAATTCCACCTTGAATCATTTAGCATAGATTATTATTTGGCCAGTGATAAATGGCTGCGTACCAGAATATCAGTCAGTAATCTGTAGTCTTGGATCTCAGAAGGCTTCTCTGGCTTTGAGATGGAGATGAGACCAACAGCTACACCTGCTACAGGAGAAGAAATGGGCACACCTGGAGAAAAAAAAAACATACACAACAAACGAGTCAGTTCCACAGCATCACAAAACTGCACACCACAAATCTTACATTGTAGTGTGCACACACAAGGTGTTGTTCGGCCATAATTCACCAAGTCAGTGGCCCACTCCTGGTGAAACCTGTTCGCAAGCGTCAGCCATTTACAATTACAGTGTGTTTCCTGCGCATGTTGATGAACCAAACCTGCATATGTTCAGCCTGTTCACACGTAAATGTTCGCCACTCAAGGTTTCATTGCACCTAGCATGTTAATAAGCCAAGGCGCATGTCTATTTTCCTGGCAGGTCCCGTCGGGCAATGTTCTATTGATTGTTCCCAAAAATGTCTTGATAATGTGTATGCAAACTTTGATCACTCACTGCATTGTGCCAAGCACAGACAACTGTCTGCACCTGCTGTTTATGTAATCAGTCGGCCCAGCCCTTTGTGATTCACTGCCACCCTGCAGGGTATGAATCCGGACTGAGCACTATATAAGTTTGTGTGCCTGGAAAGTTTTAAGCTTTTACTTTTGTGTGAATAAAGGACATGCCATGCATGTTAAGACTGTGGAAATCGTCTTTCATTCCATTTGACTCAATTTCTACAACATACATGTTTGTTAAGTACTGTTGTGCATTTATTCATATTCATTCACATTTTAAGTCATGGCCTTAAAGATTTCCATTCACAGTAAGAACATTTTCATACTTGAAAGTCTAGAACAAGGTCTGAACCAATGTTGTTTGTATACATTTTGGTCCGGTTAATTTAATTTGGTCACATTAATGCACATTCAGCTATGTAGGTTGCATCTCCCTGTACTTGACAACGATTGGTTTGTAGACGTGTGTGTCTGATGTTGGCTTGTTGTCAATTTGGCGCATACTCTGTTGCAAAAAAAAAAAAAACTCAAGAGAAAAATTAATGAAGAGACGCCTTTCATTGTAAGTACACTATTATTATTGAGGGATTTTCACCAGCAGTATACCATAAAAAGTGAAAACTTTCACCGCGTGCTGGATCAACATAACGGACGTTGTTTTATCTTTAACCAGGAGAAAAGACAGACATCGGCATAGAGTGTCTCCCAGTTTTAATCTGGTAACTTATTGCCAGTTTCTTTTCTTCTCCTGTTTAATGGGTGATGATACCCTGACACAGCTTCCTGTAATTCATCTGAAAGTATGAACCATACAAGTGTTTACACACTGCAAATGAACTGAACCATGGTAAAGTCGGATCCAGACTGAGAACAATGTCCTTTGGTGTGGCCCGCAGCTTTCAGGCATGCTATATTTTTTTAAAAATATGTTTTAACAAATTTGCGAAGGCAGTGTACATTGTGATCCAAAAAGATGTAAATATGTTGTCTTGGTGCAGATTGGTGGTGACATCTTGTGACTGAGCAGGTACAACATGTAGCAATCAGGATTTCTGTCTGTAAAGAAGCATCCTCCTGATCCTCCTCTACAACATGAAACCCAAGAAACGCATGTCACGCTCTCCAAAAGAAAACATTTTTGAGATTCCAACAAGATGTTTTAGCTTTTTAGAAAATTGTGGGAAAGTAGCATTTTGCACTTGTGCAAGAACAGCTGAATCATGAAATCATACGTAACTGGGTGTTACGTATGATCTGTTACGACTGTATGCAATTGGATATGAAATCGTAGGTAATAGTAAGAAGAACTGGGATTACACATAATTTTTTTTGTGGCTAAGATTAAAAATAAATAAATAAATAAATCAAACACATGATTGATTTCCTCAATTCTGAAACTGGGCCATGTATCTGGAATGGGAGATGGCCCTATCCCCTAATTGATCAGCGAACAACAGAAGACTTTTTGCACAGGTTTACTCCAGTACCTGCGTCCATTAGAGCCAGGCTGCCTGCACATGCTGAAGCCATTGACGAGGATCCTGAGGAGATGAGATAAACAGGTATAAAGGTCAGCAATAACAAAAAAAGCAATATCCAGTCAGATGTTCAGAAAACTGAAAGCAATTAAAAGTACTGTAGTGACGCCACTTCTGTTCATCACACTCACCGTTTGACTCCAACACCTCGGCCGTGACTCTGATGGTGAAGGGGAAGTCTTTGGGAATGACGGGTCTCAGGGCTTTCTCTGCCAATGCACCTGGACAACAAAGATGCACAAAAACAGGGGTGATTGCATGACCTCTGACCTTCCTCTGAAGCTGTCTGGAGCAGCCAACAAAAGCTCAGCCACATATACAGTCTATGACATCCACTGGCTGGCCGGATGGTGCAGAATGTAATTTAAATTGAACAGATACACACCATGGCCGAGCTCTCGTCTGTTGAGTCCTCCGACCCGTCCGGTCTCATTGGTTGCATACGGAGGGAACTGAAACGAAAGTCAACATCAAAGTTTACCTCAAAAACTAAAGGATACACATACTCAAAAAAAAAAAAATCAATAAAATAAAATCTAATAATCAATGTGACCTGTGACTTTAATACAAGATGTGATCTGACTCACTTCATAATGGAGCATGAAGTTCTTGTCTTTGATACCGCTGGTGAAAGAAAAAGAATAAATGAGTACAAATATTTCAAATAATAATGCACAAGCTTTAAGCAGAAAAAGGGGCCGTAAAATGTCATTTTATGTCAGCAGTAAAAGCAGAAACAATGGCTGGCTGAATGTGAAATACAAGTTTACCTCAAAGCTGTGGTTATAATATCTGCTTTGACACTGGACTCCAAGGAATCAAATGTGACGCTGCACAAAACCTACAGGAAACACCAAAGAAAGAAAAAAACAGCAGTGCTTAACTTTCTCCGCTCAAGATCACGTACTTTTATGGATAGTGTTTTTATTTTTCTGCTGCATTTTTTTTTTTTGTAAATACATATCATTGGCACCCCTTATATTTTAACTGCAGAATTCCTCTTCATGGTGGAGTGGAACAGAGAAGGTTTTTAATACAAAAAAGAAAGAAAGAAAAAAAAATCAGATCAAAGGTTCGAGTAAAATATAGCTGAAATTTCATGACATAAAAAAAGTGTGTCTGTGTTCCGCTCCCCCATGAAGCTGTTTAATTGTTGCACCAGGCAAAGGTTGCACTATGTTGAGCTTCTCCAACCACAGCCACAGAAAGCTAGAACTCCAGAGTTGTTACGGATGCCTTGATGGCTTCCCTCACTCGTCGTCTTCTTGCACGGTCACTCAGTTTTCGAGAAGTCAACACAGATTCAGTAACTGTATCCATCTTCTAACCAGTCTGCAGAAAACTACCTGTGACAGTGATGATTTACTATAAATTTAAATGGTGTCAATAACTATTTTGTGCACATTTTATGCCAGTTTTTTTTTATTTTACTGTATGAAAGCATTTTGTTTTGTTGCTGTTCAATAACTTTGGAGCTTTAAATAAAAACACTAATTCTGCAAAACTGGTTCATTTGTATTTATTGCTGAACTTGTCCCACATGCTGTACCTGTGTCTGTCCCCTCTGAAACATCGCTGAGCCGTGGAGCGGTTTAAAGAGGTCTATGTCACAAGAAATGTTCCTCAAAGCAGTCAGCTGTCTGCCATCACACCTAGTCCACAAAAATTAAAATGACAGACCACATCTGACGCTGTCTGCAGTTTGTGCTGATTTCACACATGACATATTTCATTGAGGATGGACATTTTAGAAAGCCAGAGACAAACTGTACCTCTTGTACTCCTTAAGCATCAAACTACGGAAAATGTCTCTGCACACAACGTTGAACGATTCAGTGATTTCAAAGACGTCGGCTTCAGGGAATTTTTCTGTACAAGAAAAAAAAACAAAACAGTCATCTGACAGAAAAACACACAGCCTTAAAAAAAAAGATGTAACTTAGAAACAAAAGAATATATGACTAGGGAGGGGTGTTATTTCAAAAACTTTTGAAATCTATAAATTTTTCCATGGAATATGGAAATATACATGGAATAAACCATAACAGTATATTTTTTGGGTCATTTGGCTCATATGGACCGTTTGAAAATCTCAAGTAACGCATGTGTCGTATATGTGTTGTTGCAGAAAACCACTCTGTTGCTTAGAATTAGTTCATTGTGGCCATGTCATTCTTTACATGTGATGATTATACTCAACTGATGTTCCTGAAATAAAAACTACATAGATTTTGTTTGTTACAACTGATCGTAACATATGTACAGAAATTAGGTTTTGTGTCAATTACTCTTAAAAAACGCCAGATAGACTTATTGCTACTATAGAAGTTGAATATAAACTTGGGGTCAAGCAACATTTGGAGCCAAATTTCAAGTCTCTAGTTGCAGCGGTTCTCAAGATATGACATTTTCGTTGATATTTTTGGCGATTTTTGAACCCAATATCTTCACTGGCTCCATCCATATGGGTTTTTGGAACCAAATGACCCAAAATTTATCCTGCTATGGTTTATTCTGTGTATATTTCCATATTCCATGCAAACATTTATAGATTTCCAATTTTTTTGAAATAATTCCCCTCCCTAATATGACTGTGATGATGTAAAGGAAATATTCTGTCTTAGCATTTGCATGGGAAATAAAATTTCATCCACCTTTTAGGCTTTCTTCTGCTTCCAATCTAATTTTGTTGATTGCATCATCTCTAGAAATCTTAAAAAGAAAAAAAAAAGTTATTGTTAATAATGAAGACAAAATGTTCAAAGGATTCAAAAGAATTTTATTGTCATATGCACAAAAGAAAATGTTCCCTGCACAATGAAATGTGTCTACTGCATTTAACCCATCCTAATTGCCAGTAGGAGCAGAAGTCGCCATTAGGCACCCAGGGACCAGCTCCAGATGTACATCCCTGCCTTGGTCAACAGCAGGGCTGAGCAAACCAAGACCGACCCATAACAAACAACACACAACACACATAGGCCGGCCCGGTACATAAACACATATTAAAAAAGCACACACTAGGGAAAAAGGAGGGAAAAAAAAACCCCCCTCATAGCCGCTGCGTTACACAGCAGTAATGAGGAAAAAAAACCCCATCAGCACAGAAAAACAATAATCACACAGACAAACAAAGACGCAGGACGACAACTGAGATTTGAAGGTCCAGTTTATCAGAACACTCCGGAGGCAGCCTATTAGGCGCCGTCAACGGCCTTGTCCGACAATCCTGGAGGGGGAGGGGCTCAGCCCTGAGCAGTCCACTGTCCACAGTCAACGTCAGCGCTGGAGAAGCTAAAGGGAGGGGGATGACCAGGGGAGCGAGGCTTAAGTGTTGATCTTCTTGAGGAGGTTTTTTTTTTAATCACAGCGGCCTTGGAGTGCAGCTGTGTTTTGGGGAGGCCAAATGAATATCCAGATTAGCAGACGCCTGAAAGATTCCACAGTTCTGAGAACAGAGTGGCTCTCAATGCATCTGGATGTAGAATGTGGTCTTTACAGACGGTCAAAGCGGGTTTCCAGAGCTGCAATCCTGCCAGAGATGTTTTCCAGCGTGCGGTTAACACCCACCGACTGCGCAGCCACTGCCTTCCCAATCGAATCAATCATGTAGGGCAGTCTGGATGGCCCAATCAAAGCTGCCTCCACTTTCTTGATTTTCCGGTAAACCAGCACCATGCCCGCTCCACACAGCAGAAAGCCGGTCACCACCAAGCCAAATATATACACATCTTCGACGTCCTCCACAGAAAGCATGTAAAGGCACATGACCTGCCATCTCCTCCAAGTCCATCACGTAACCCATCACATGCATCCCGGCAGTACAGGTCGGGTCCTCCGCCCCTGAATGTCTTGTAGAAAAAATAGTGTCAACTGTGTTCAAAGACCACTTTAACAGATCCATTTTTGTCGTTTTCCAGAAGAGCAAAGCTGCAGCCTCACAGACAACACGCCACAGAAGCAGGAAAGATAAGGAGAGAGGGAGAAGAGAAAAGTGCGTCCGTCTCGGCCGAGTGCAAGCTGGCAAAAAAATTAATCTGTAATAAAAAAAAAAAAGAATGTCAATAAAACCGTGCAGCACGGTGGTTTAGTGATTAGCACTGCTGCCTCACAGCAATAAGGTCGTGGGTTTGATTCCCACATGTGGCCTTTCTGTGTGGAGTTTGCATGTTCTCCCTGTGTTTGCATGGGTTCCCTCCGGGTGCTCCAGCTTCCTCCCACAGACAAAGACACACAGGTTAGCTGGATTGGAAACTTTAAATTGTCTGCAGATGTGCGAGTGTGAATGTGTTTGTTTGTATATATGTGGCCCTGCGACAGACTGGCGTCCTGTCCAGGGTGCACCCAGCCTCATGCCCTGTGACTGCTGGGATAGGCTCTAGGAGTGAGTGAGTGAGTGTGTTAATAAAACCACCTTAAATGGGATTTTACGCATATGCACACACACACACTAAATATTGTGAATAAATGAAATGAGAATTGGTGCAAGAAAGCCAACAGAGAACTTTACCTTATCATGGCTGTAATCTGTGAAAACAGCATAGAGTCTGTCGGAAGCAACTCTGTTCAGGAAAAACACAATCAGCCCACTGGTTAGGACCATATCATTTTTTTAAGTCTTAATTTTGGGAAAGCTTCCTTATACATCATTAGATTAGAGCAGCATTAATTAATCTATTATTAAAGTAACTGCCAATTAATTTAGCAACAAATTAATCATTTTGAGTGCTTTCTTTTTGCAATATTCAAATTCTCTGATTTTACCTTCATAAATGTGAATATTTCCTTGTTTATTTATTCCTGTCTGACAGTAAAATAAATGTTTTTGTGCTGTGAAAAAAAAAAACATTTTGTATACATCATCTTGGGTTTTAGGAAACACTGATTGAAATTGATAATCATTCTCTGACATTTTATGGGCCAAACAACTAATAAATTAATCTAGAAAATATCCAACAGATGAACGGATATTGAAAATTGCAAGATTATCTTCCTTATGTTTTCCATCACTACTTTTTAATTAAAAAAAGAAAAAAAACAAACTAAAATACTTATGACAAACTATTTGAATCCAAGATTGAAAGTTATTGATAGACTTCATAGTTATGATTTACTGATAAATTAACCAAAGTATAATTGATAACTCTAAATAAATTAATTAATCGGGGGAAAATAATTACAAAAATAATCTTTAGTAGCAGCCCTACACCAGCAGGGGCTGTACAGTGCTTACTGCTTCTCAAATTAAATTGAGTTTGAAGATTTAAATTTTTCATAAGTCCAAAACCTTTTAAATTAATTTGGTTGTAAATACCCTCAAATAAAAACTGACAGTCTCTGCTTAATGACATCTGGATTGTTTTATTCCACGGTGATGGTAGAATGAGCCAACATCATCAAACTGGCTTTATTAATATTGTATTAAAACATAAATAGTCGTCTTCAATGTTTTAATGGCAAAACTTTTAAATGCAAGAGTGCAAGTTATTGGTAGAATTTATAGTTGTGATTTACTGATAAATTAAAAATGAATAATTTATTTATTAAAAAAACTGACTGATCAAAAAATATATAATTATTATACAATAAAATTTTTTAATTTACATTGGACCAAAGTTTCTCTTTTATTATATTCAACAAAACAGTTTCACACTTGGTTTCATTCTGAAATTTTCACGTGGATACAAGTGTTTTGCTGGATTCATCTTCTTATAATTACCACAGGATCCACTCACTAATAAACACCCAACCTGCTTTTACTGGTCCACATTCTCCCTTTGACTTGAAACTCTGCTTCATCGTTGGACTTACTGCCGCACGTGATCCACGATGTCAGCCGGGGCTGAGAACATCTTGAGCGGGGTGCGTTTGGTGACCTTGTGCTCTCGCACCAGCTGCTCGATGGCCTGTATGATCTTCTGGGTGTGTTTGACTCCCACCTTCACCGCGTGGCAGAAGTCCTGCTGCAGAACGTTCTCAGCCGAGGCCTCGATCATCACTGACACACACACCGCAAGACAAACGGTAGTGACAATGACATCCACAAACAATTTATTTAAAGTTAATTTGATTATTGGTACTATTTCAAACTTTATTACATAATTGAAAATCAAAGATCAAAGATTGATCAAAGATTTTCAATTACATCTCTCGCGTCCCACCTGCAGTACCTTTGAGGCCCAGTAGGGGGCCGTGGCACATGCATTGTGAGTCATTGTCATCATCAAATATAGTGCTGGATTCAGCTGGACGGTTTATGGTGTTTGCACCTTACCCACTTGACTGCTGGGAGCTCCAGCCACAATCATGTTGAGCGTACTGAGCGTCATCTCCGATCTCGTGGGGTTGATCAACATCTCACCATTTATCATGCCCACACGTACAGCACCTGGACAGCACATAATAAATAAATAAACAACTTTCCTCGAACAATCACACATGTAAAAGCCAGGGTTTAGGTATTAAAACAGAAAATGTGAACAAGTCTAAAACCTGTTGTTTGCCTCACCGATGGGTCCATCCCAGGGGATGTCGGACAGGGCGAGAGCAGCAGAGGCTTTTATGAAGGGAAAAAAAAAAATGGATTTAGCGAGTAGCTTTGAAGACAAAGTGATGATGCTTGAAGACTTGGAGCAGATGACTGTAAGTTCTCTCACCTCCGTTGATGGCCAGAACATCTGGATCATTCACACCATCAACAGCCAGCAGGTTACAAAGGATCTTCAAAAGAAAAATGTACAAAAAGTTGGAGACGCACAGACAGTTGTTGGATAATGACTCCAATTATATCATTTTGGCTGTACCTGCCACCACAATGAATATCCATTAACACAAGAATATAATTTGTACAGGGGTGGTGGCCAAGTGGTTAATGCGCTTGGTTCAGTTCAGAAGGCTCCGGGTTCAAATCCCACCCCTGCCACATTTCTCCATGCAATGTGGAGTTGCGCCAGGAAGGGCATCCGGCGTAAAAACCTGTGCCAATTCAACATGCAGATCCACCTTGGATTTGCTGTGGCAACCCCGAGTGCAAACAAGGGAGCACTTACTTACAAGAATATAATTTGTGACTCATTTTAGCTGTCAGCATTTAAGTGTCTGAAGTGTAGACCATGGATTCTTCAGCCTATACCTTTTTGGTTAGGATTTGTTTTGTTTTTTTTCCAAAATGATCAAATGAATTAAGCATTTTACTAAAACTGAAGTCAGACTTGACATATTCATTAACTGCAAAGGACTGACCAAAAAATGTGATTATTTATCCAATTTTAAATTAAACTGTAGAGCAGGTGCCTCCGTGGGACAGGAATTTCACCCGGGGTAGGCGGTACACCAGTGTGATAGGACACCACAACATCGATTGTGCAATACCGTCAACAATGTGAGATGTTAGACCAACCAGAACACCAGCTGGAAATACATTTTTTTATAATTCCAACAAAAAAATAACAGCGTAAATAATGAAAAAATAATGCCAGACAGTCGATGTGGAAGTCAGTAGTCATTAAGGCAGATCTGCAGCTCTGAGGCTGTGATGAACTCCCCTTTTCCTGTTCTGCTGAGCTTGAAATGTGAATCAAAACACCTGTTAAATACTTTTCTTATAGATGCAACTGGCTATAAAGTTATTTTCACATGAAGACATTACAGGCCTGGAAATGCTTAAACTGTAATTCAGTTGTTTGAGCCAGCGGACTTTTGCGTTGTGCTGGCTTAAGCCTAAATAAGTGTTACTTAAACACACAGCCACAGATGTGTTAAATATTTACAACTGCGTAAAAAAATTCATGAAGTCTTTCATCCAGATTTAAATATGAAGGAGCAGATTTGTATATTAGAATAGTCCAGATTAAATTCTTGCCAAAATTAGATAATTATTATTAAAGAGGTAATATAGTGCACAGTGCAAGGGACACAACTATAAGCTGATTTTTTATTTATTTATTTTTATTTTTTTTGCCAAAAGTTAACTTTTCAAATGAATCAGTTGAGACCTTGCTGCACATTTGAGCAGTATTTGTCGCCATCTAGTGGGCAATGTGAGCAATTCAGGGCTTATGCACAATTTCCTACTTGAAACAAAATTCAGTAATAAAAAAAAAAAAAAAAAAAAAAGTATTTAGAAATGTCATAATGCATGATTTTTTTTTTTTGGGGGGGGGGGGGGGGGGGCAGATCTTTGACCTCCCAGCATTAATGTATAAAAATTTTTATTTTGAGAGGTTTAAGGCTCTTGAGTTTTAGGATAAGGACGATTTTGCCATATGGAAGGACAGATGGAAGGACAGAAATTTGTGTTGACAAGCACAAGTTGTTAATAATACTAACGCCATCCACAAAGTGAAAAATACTCTGATATTAATTTTTACAGCATATCGCCCACTCCTAAATCAGACCACCAGGGGTCAATTCCAAGTATGCAGTGATAAGACAGGGCAAAGAAAAAAAACTGAAAAATCAGTGGGGGCCCGGGGGTCGCCGTAGGCCCCCAGCAGGGTCCAGGGGCAGCGTGGTGGGGGCCTACAGGTTTTGAGCATTTTAGAGGCATTTTGGAGCCACTAGAGAGACCTAATTTAATGAATTTCCATTTTATATTTTTTGTATGTTGGAAACCTGACTGTAATAAAAGAATCTGTCTACATAGAGCTTCTTTCAGTGATACCTGCCTCATGCTACAGCATATGTACTTACTATAAATGCCATAGCATTGGACAGATATCACTGAACTGGCTAAAACTATTCTTTAACTGTCTTTCCTTAACTTGCAATTCGCTCTGAAATATACTGAAACTTCATGCAAGTACGTTCCGTGACTTTAGATATTATAGAGATTCTGATTGGCTGAAAGTTCGCTGCTGTAGAAAAAGTAACTAATGATGTTTTACATTTTAGCTTGCAGTTTGGCAGTGCCATTATGGTTCCCATGCACATGAGGAAAGATTTAACTCACATGGATGATCCCTGTGGTGGCACAAAGAGCCAAAATGATCAAACTTGTGTCATCATTAAAATGGTGGAAACACATACAGTTAAAATATCAAAGATGGACTAACCTGAGTGTCATAAAAGTAACCAGAGGGGAAAAGTGGTCGAATTGACCTGTCTGAGTAACAGAAAGAGACGTGGCTGTTAAAGTACAGGAAGAATAGAACATCAGTACACAGGCACCCAAAACATTTTTTGTTTAACTCACCAATGAGTCTGCTGGTAAGGATCTCGTTGTCAGTGGTGCCCAGTTCTCGCCTAAGGTAGTTAGTGGGGATTCGACCTGCAGCAGCTGCTTTCTGTCTGTAGTCAACCTGCCAGGACAAACAGACGTATATTCAACAAATCGGGGTTGAATACCACTAGCTATGTACTTAAGTCCAATCCCAACACCCTCTCTTCGTCCTACCAGTAGGGTAAAGAGAGGGTACTGGGATTGGGCCTTAGACCTTTGCCAAATCCATTTACATGATACACAGTGACCAAAATATGATGGAGCACAATAAGAAAAAAAGAAGACAGCTTGGAAACAGAAAGAACGTACCACAAGAGGCATGAACTGAGACGGAGACGGTTTGGTTTTGCTGACAGCCGTCACCATCACAGACGTATCGCCCAGCTTCACAAACAAAAGATGCAGCCATTACAAAAATGTCTGACACAGTGTTTACAGTGTTTTAAGAGCCATTTGCATACTTTTAATGAAGGTACACACAAAACCAATCAATGCATATTAATTGTTCACTCAAGTTCCAGGATTTAATCAAAATGGGTAGAGGGGTTGTGTGTGTTTTTGTACCTGGACTACAGCAGCTCCATCAGCAAATCTGGCAAACTTCCCTGAAGAAATTTCAAGTTTCCTACAAAAAAAAAAAGTCTTGAGACATCAGGCTGTCTGAAACCACAACCATTATGCCAACACAAAATGACATCTCATTTCTAAAGGGTGATATGAGCTAAGAATCAGCAATTTCTTAGCAGGAGGATTTGGTTATGAAGTAGCCTAGACGCTAAACACAAATTATTTCTCAAGACCAGCAGGAGACAATAATATTTACTTTTATTTGGATGGAAACATTAACATTCATCATTTTAAAAAAGGCAAAATTTTGATTTTTTCCAAATTAAAGTTAATATCTGATTCTTGCCCGTTTTTTACATAAATTTGTTTTAAAGGGATGCATACCAAAACTGAGTTAAACCATATTTAAAAGGCCCAAATCAACTCTGAAACTTTTGTTTTAAGACAGTTATGGGATTCAACTGGTTATTTAATGACTTTAAACGCAGTTGCGATTTTTTTTTTTTACTACTTTGGGAGTTTCCTGCAACTTATATATGGAAATGTCACACATTTGTTATAAATAATAATAACTGTAATGACTATTTATATAGGACTTTCACAGGATCAAAGCACTAAGCAAAATAACCTCTAATAACAGAATAAATGCCAATAATAAAAAATTCACAACAATGGACACAAATCCCAAATGAAAGAGCTCATAATTCAGAAAAAAAGGTGTGACTTATACTCCAGTGCAACTTATATATGGGTTTTTCCTCTTCAAGAGGCATTTTTTAAAATGGATGTGACTTACAAGCTGCAAAAATATGGAATTTAAAAGTGTTCTAATAAACAGTTCTACGCCATACATAGACTGTTGTAAAGTGTGTTTAATGTATGCAATAATGGGTTTAATAGTTTTATACTGTGTATTGTGTTTAATTGTATTATGTGCAACTGTTATTCTTAGTATATATCATTGCACTGGGGTCATGAGGGCAGCAGAAAAGATTATTAGGGCCAGGCTGCAAACTATTGGTGAACTTGTAAAACATCACTGCTTGTCCAGGGCAACAAGGATTACACTGCTCAAAAAAAAAAATTCTTGCATGGACTTTGAGAACTGATTTATGGTAATTTTGGGGTGCAAAATCTGGGCTCAGATTTCCTCTATCACATCATGTGTTTTTGCAAACTGTGTTCCATATTGATGGATTACGCAAAAGTTGCTCATTCACTCATGAGTTTGACGCCACTAATCATGCCCAAAAGCAGCTTCAAAGCATAGTTTTTAAACCAGGGTCACGAAATGTTTACAAGAGCCGTAATCTCGTCTATGGCGCCAAAGAGGTGTGCGAGATTGCAGCTTTTGTTTCAATGCTTGATACGAGAAATATGCTTTCATATCTCAAAAACGTGATGTGATTGGCAAAAACTAACACCAGATTTGGATTCAGCGCCCCAAATGACCCCAAATCCACTGAAAAACTCCATGCAAGAAAAATCATGTTGACCAGGGACACTTCACATCCCTTTAACAATCTGTTTTTCCTCCTGCCCTGAGGTAGACAGTATCGTAGCCTGAGTTGTAAAACATGCAGATACAGGGACAGCTTTTACCCAGCCACCATAAGACAGTTAAATACGAATTGATAGAAAGAGCTGTGCAATACAGACTGTAGGAAACAGAATACACTGAAGCATCTGGTAGCAACTTTATCCTTGTAGCATCTTCATATGTGCAAAATCCCATGTCCTTTATTTATTTACGTATTGTATGTTTGATATACACATATACAGAGACAGTTATGTGTAGTTTTATTTTTTTTTTTTAACTATTTATTACTATTGCATGCCTTGGCATTCTGTGCTTTTATCTATTCAAGCAGTGCATCAATATTTCGTTCTGTGACAAAATCTGATGTATTTTTACTGAATGACAATAAAAACGAGCCCAAGTCTAAGTTTATAAATTAGCAGTAAACCAGAAATCAGTCTCTGAAAGCTTGTGTATGCAAGAAACCCATCAGGCTTTAGTGGATCCTGGTTTAATGTACTACTTCCTAAGACCTTTTGTGGTTGGTTCAGCAACACAGCTTAGAGTCAGCATTGCATATGCTTTGTTGATAAACAATTTAATTTATCTGATTGTGTTACTTTATTAATAAACTCTGCTTATAACTGATCTCTGTGAAGGAAAAGCAATGCCAAATAACTGGACACACGCACAAAAACAAACAGGCCTCCGAAGCGTTGATGCATTTTAGATAAGCACTGTATCTTGAAAAGTGTTTCATGAAGCCTGTTTCGTATCGCGTGCTTCATCAAATTTTCAAATTACGAAACTTAAACGGCCAGTGAGCTTAAATCAGTGTATCAATTGGGAAAAAAAGATCCACGCCATACAAAGTTGAAATGATCAAATTAAAATTAACTTTAATAAAACGTGGCAGCTGAGAAAATAGACTCACTTCTCCCCGAGGTCCACTTGCACGCTGCGTGGATTTGCGTGGCTGCTGTAAACACTATGATGACACGAACGGACGTTAAGACGGGCAACCAACCGACCAACACGAAGAAAACACCTCATCTTTATCAAAGGAGAGAAAAACACGTAAGATTAAAATAAGAACAGCTACTGCCCGGTGGCTACCATGACAGTACATCACATGTACGGAAGTGCGCTGAAGAACAGCGTCTTCTGATTGGACAGACCGAGGTAAGTGTGTAACACTCAAAAATGTCCGGTAGAAATACATCACCTTTCACAAACATTTCAGACCCCACCCCCAAACAAATTAATGACAACTGCAGCAATATTAATGTATTTTAGTACTCTGTGTCCATCAGAGTAACTTAGTGGTATAGTTTATTACAATAATTATTTGTAGTAGTAATAAAAAACTACCGCTTAGTAGTTTAACGGAGGAGTTTATGGTTACTCGAGTAAGAGAGGTGTTACTGTATAGAGACTCCAGTGACAGCAAAGTCTCCTCAGCTGGCATTGAAGTAAGAACTGGTAGGAAGTGGAGTGCTCATGAGGCAGTCCAGCAGGTGGAATCAAGGCTGCGACACAGGGAGCTGGTGGGAGCAGTGGCATCCGGTCGGGCAGGGCTTGGGAGTAACCCAAGACCACGGTACAGCAAAGCCCAGGGGAAGGAAAGACGCCAGCTGATCCTGGATGAGGTCCGAGCAGGGGTGGAGGAGACCCGCTACAGTAGGACAGTAGCCATGCAGCAACAGGGGGCATGGACCCGATGGGAGCAGGCAGCAGACCAGAAGATATCATGGACAGAGCTGTGGAAGGCTGAACCACATCGGATAAAGTTCCTAGTTCAGTCGGTCTACGATGTTCTCCTAGTCCATCTAACCTCTTCCGCTGGGTCCTGGCAGACACTCCACTGTGCCCACTCTGCCAGGGAGGAGGTTCGTTGGAGCACATCTAGAGCTCTGGCCCAAGAGCACTGGGAGATGGGCGCTATCGTTTGTGACATGACCAGGTGCTGAAGGTTACTGCAGAGGTCATCAGCACAGGGATCTCTAGCAGCAGGCATCAGCAACTAGCAGGGTATTCTATCGCCTTTGTAAAAGCTGGGGAGAAACCACGGCAGAGCCTAAGACCAACAGGAGGGCTGCTGGCAACAGCGTGGGACTGGCAGTTGAAGGTTGACCTTGGGAGACAGCTTAATTCCCAGAAAACATTGCAGTGACCACACTCAGGCCGGATAGTCTTGGTGTCAGAAACAACAAGGAAAGTGGTCCTGGCCAGATTCGTTGGCCAGTCACTCATCAGAGCACTCAAGATGTTGGGAGTGAAGGGACTGCATTGCAGAAGAGCCATTAAAAACATCACTGACGCGGCAGAAAAGGCGTCAAGATGGCTGTGGTTCAAACGGGGTAATCCGTGGACCGTTAAGCTACTCAGACACAAGCCAGGGCCTGATCACCCCCGGCTGGGTCGCCTGGGCGAGGGTGTATGATGTTGAGAGACCTGAAACACCCAATGACCCCAGGGTACATCACTGAAGATGTGTCTGAGTTGCACCAAAAGTGTTTGTGAAAACGTAGTAGTA
The DNA here is from genome assembly GCF_902500255.1 of Thalassophryne amazonica. NCBI lineage: Eukaryota > Metazoa > Chordata > Actinopteri > Batrachoidiformes > Batrachoididae > Thalassophryne > Thalassophryne amazonica. The sequence continues at coordinate 19,812,198 of NC_047115.1, read as the reverse complement.
ATAAAGCAGGGGTGGTGGCCAAGTAATTAATGCACTTGGTTTCAGTGCAGAAGGTTCCGGGTTCAAATCCCACCCCTACCACATTTCTCCATGTAATGTGGAGATGGGTCAGGAAGGGCATCCGGCGTAAAACCTGTGCCAATTCAACATGCAGATCCATCTTGGATTTGCTGTGGCAACCCCGAGTGCAAACAAGGGAGCAGCTGAAGGGACTTACTATTTGTAGTAGTAATGAACAGAATACTGTGAAAACATTTTAACTATTGCAGTGTTGCTGCATGTATAAATGGGATTTAAATATACAATAAATTGGGACATGCCTATCTCGGCTTTCAGTGCTTACCAGTCGAGTGAGTATAAGAGAAATTGTGGAGAGCTGGGCATGTCCCAACTTGTCCTCTAACACTCTGAAATGGAGGTGTTCCTTTGTCTCGCTGCATCAGCGAATCGGTTGTGACGCGCGAAGCCTCCGCGCGGCTTTCCATGACAAAATCTCTTGTTAAAAGTGAAATCTGCCGGAAAATGGCTGATGTCCAGCTCTTGTGATAACCAGAGAAATTGCACACAACGGTCCCGGCTCCATCCAGCCATCCGTTTAGAAATGATGTGGTGGTTTCTGCCTCTCGATGGCGGCTCGGAGCGCGGCGCGCCGTGCACCATTGTGGACCGTCCTTAAAGCTGTAGTAACACTCTTTATTCTCTGTGAAGCCCGTAAAATTTTCACCGAAAGCCAGATAAATTTTTCAAATGGTTTCCAGCTGCCAGTCTCTAACAGTTTCTGAAAAAATTCTGATGGAAAAAAAGCCCAAATCATTCCGCCATTTCCTCGCAATGAAACAATGACGAGGGGGTGGAGCAGTGCTCACTCAAAGCCTGCCCACAGGCGAATGACGCAACCGACAGGCGTGGAAAAACTCACGCAGGCGCACGAAGGTTCAAGCTTGGCTGACGTAAAAACATATGAATCAAATCCATATAGTTTTTGAAAAAAATAAAAAGGTACGATACTTTTCTAACAGACCTCGTATATTTGTCTTCATTAATACATCAATGAAAGACCAAATTTGAAATCTCTAAATATTTTAAAAATGAAAATGTAGCCAAATTCATGATCCCACAACTGCAGTTCATGTGAAATAATGCATGGAATAATCAAATTAATCAAGATGATGTTCTTGTGCAATCATGGCAAAAACAACAAAAAAAAGAATTTAGCTTTACATGTAAATGGTAGACACATGAGACAACTGCCAATAATCCCTCAAAACGATTAAAACCTGGTTGTTACAGCTGCAGTTACAGTGCTCCTTTTACCACTAGACCACTTTGGACTTTACCTTCCACATCTGTTCCAGTTGCTCCTTCAGCAACTGGCACTTCTTGATTTTCTTGTGCTCCTTCTTTTTGACATTGCTGTCGGCTGGGATTGTCACACTGATCACAAATGCGGTCTTCTGCTCCTTGTCAACCTTGGTTGGTTGGCCAGCAGCTGCATGCCTGTCTGGAATTCGAAATCCCACAGGACCTTCGCCCAGTTGTTCTTACTCACCTTCAGAGGTGCCTCTCATCTCACATATATACACTGCAGGCACGGTTATTAGGCGAGTGAGTAGTCTGACCTTATTGCTATTTCTATGCATATTTCTAGCTCAAAGCTATAAAAACCTGAATGCTTATTGGATTTAAGCATTCTCAGATGATATGTATTTGTGTCATGAAGGAGGGTGTGGTCTACAGTGATTAAAATTGTATATCAAGTTGTCTACAATTATTACAGACAGCCAGCAGAAGGCAGAAAAGTGCCTTTTTTTTGGCATTTTTTTGTTACAAGCAGGCATCTATGCTAGATCAAGTCCTTATATAGTAAGGTTTCACATCAGGGGCGATGCCAAAAATAAAATAATTTTTTGGCCATTTTTGGGCCAAAAACCCCCATTTTTGGGTCAAAAATCAAAAATGGTCCAATCCTTTTGATATGCATATCAAATTAGTCGCCTTGACGAGTAGAGTTCAAAAATATATAGTTTGACCTATTTGTGACCTTGCATTACGTCACAATGACTGAAAATGTGGAAAGGTCAACACACTTTTCGTGAAGGGTCAAATTTATAAAATCTGTTATGATGGTCCGATTATGACAATTTTGGTGTCTAATTATATGTTTTCTTGCACAGGAAAACCAATAAGACAATTTACATAGACCATTATGCCAGTCTTAGCTATGAAAATACAATTATGTCAGATAAGATGGGTCTATTAACTTTATCCAACTTCAAAATGGTTATGACATCAAAATTGATCAGAATTGGCCTCTTTTACATCAAGCACATTAATTAAATATAAAAATTGCATAAGTATGTTTTTTGTGAATATAAAAAAATCACAATACAAAAGCAAAGAAGACAGAGACATTTTAGAGTACACTATGGCTAATTTATTAAAATCATTTTTTATGATTAATTGTTTCCATTACACAACATACACTTGATACCTCAAGTATCAGAACTATTCAAAATAAGTTCAATCCACCCACTGACATTATTATTTTATTTTTTATTTTTTGTCATTTGTACCAAATTGACAAATTTTAGTTATCTTAAAGGGGCATTCCATAAAAAATTAAACTGATTACCACGCATGTTATGGAAAAACATATATTAATATGATTTTGGTAAAACTATGATTTGATGATTTGATGTATATTTGGATGTAAATAGAGGGAAAAGGGTACAAACAACAACCAAAACAAGACATCTTAGGGCAAAAAATATACATTTTCTTAGAATCACATTTTCTGATTCATTGTTAACTTTACACATCATAATTTGCAAGTTCAAGCATCAGAGCCATGAGCTATAAATTGTGTTGTTAAAGTAAGTTCCAAGAGGTACCTTTTTTCTCTTGTAATAAATGTAGATCCAAAACTGCATAATTCTGAAATTAGATTACAAATAAATGCATTCAAAGGACATTCTATATAAATTCCAAACTGAAAATACTGCATTTTAAGTGTTTTGTTGTGTTAGCTACTTAAAGCAATCAACAGCCTTCTGCACGGCACCCACAGGAACCCATGCAACACTGACCACTCTTAAAGCACTTACAGGCTGCAGTCTTGCATTTTGCCTCACATCCCTTTTTCTGCCTTCTGCTGGCTGTCTGTTAGGCAGCTTCTTTGCTTTAGGAAAAATGGACCAAAAGAAGAGATTTAACAGACACTGAAAAGTCAAAAATTTTAAAATGCCTTTCAGAGGGATGGAACACTCTTGAAATAGCTAAGCTATTCAAGTGTAATCACACCGAACAATCAAACGGTTTGTTGGAAACAGTCAATAGGGCCATAAGAAATGCATGGAGAAGAAAAAGATGCAAATTAACTGCAAAAGACTTGAGAAGAATAAATGTAACACTAACAGGAAGCCATTATCCTCTAGTGCCACTGCCACCATATTCCAGAACTGCAAATTACCTGGAGTATCCAGAAGAAGAATGCTGGTAGCCAAGGTAAGCAAGCCTGAAGCACGACAACACTGAACAAAACTCACAAGTTGAAATATCAAGATTGGTCAAAAAAGAGTTTTTTAAAAGGTTTTATAGACAGTTGAAATAAAACCAACTCTTGATAGCCCCATGGCTGGATCACTAATGGACACACAGTACCAGTTACATTCAGGGGCCAGCAAGGTGGAGGGGGTGCAGTGGTGCGGACTGCTATTATTACAAATACAACCCCAATTCCAATGAAGTTGGGACATTGTGGAAAATGTAAATAAAAACAGAAAACAATGATTTGTAAATTCTCTTCAACCTATATTCAGTTAAATACACCACAAATACAAGATATTTAATGTTCAAACTCAAACTTTATTGTTTTTGTGCAACTATTTGCTCATTTTGAAATGGATGCCTGCAACACTGGGACAGTGGTATGTTTACCACTGTGTTACATCACCTTTTCTTCTAACAACACTCAATAAGCGTTTGGGAACTGAGGACACTAATTGTGAGTGTATTTCTTTTAAACATAAGTTTTCACACCCTTTGCTCAATACTTGTTGATGCACCTTTGGCATTAATTACAGCATCAACATTTCTTGAATATGATGTCACAAACTTGGGGCACCTATCTTTGGGCAGTTTTTGTCCATTTCTCTTTGCGGCACCTCTCAAGTTCCATCAAGTTGGATGGGGAGCATCGGTACCCAGCCATTATTAGATCTCTCCAGAGATGTTCAGTCGGTGCCAGCACCATGCTTCACTGTAGGGATGGTGCCTGGTTTATGACATTTACGGCATTTCTGGCTCACATCTCCTGCTCCTGGCTGAAGTGGCTCCATTATGCTGCCTGATAGTACAAAGGACAAAGGAGTTCTTCAGTCTCTCAGTGGAGCACCTCACTTGTAGGAATCTGTTGCTCACAGTGCTTCTCTGGTGAGAGAAGACCGAGTTCAGTGGGTGGTTCTAATTGGACAGGATCGCCCTAATCTTGGAGAGCGTCCTGTGCTCCACCACCTTCTCCACAGAGTCCAGACCTAGTCCATTAACACAGCAAATTAACATTAAAAAATTACATAATTAACAGGAAATAAAATGGTTGAGTTCTTCCTCTAAAACTGTTGAGGCCTAAGGTTCTAAAAACATTCTGGACTCATACATCAATCCAACTTATCATAGATCCTTTGCACAATTTATTACCACCCTTGAAAGATGTCGGCTACCTATTTTATAAACACTACCCAATCTAGAGCTCGGGAACATGCTAGTGTGTGTGTATACTGACAGCATTTTTGTTACTAGTCTATCACCCAGTTTTCCATTTTTAATAGTCATTTATATCATCTTCTGTATCTGTGTTATTCAACCTGTCCTAAAGCATCTCAGGCTAAGTGTTAAGAAGTGAGACAGACAGCATGTCAGTGATGCTGCTTGCTGCTCAGTCTGATGTGAAATTACTTTGTCAGCCACATGGACCTCCAGTGAGTCACTGAGTCCTCCATTAAAGCAGGGCTGCTGCAGTTGTTATGGCAACAGATGAACGTTACCAGCTTCTAACACTCCATTTCTTTCACATACACACACATGCTCGTGTGTTTGCGCAGGTACACACACGTGCTTAATTGCAGAGCAAAATTGCAGGTTTTCAGTGCACAAACACACTGCAGCACTTTCACTCTAATGGTGTTTCCGTGACACACTGAGATCTCCTTAGTGTCAAACAGCGCTGTGGACTATCAGTGTGTAATGGACTATTCAGTGTTTAGTGGTCGACAATAAGAGGCTCAAAATAGCACACGATGTTGTATGAATCTTCTCTTTTAAATGTTTATTGAACAGCATCCAAAATTTGCTCTCTGTTACACAATAGATAGAGGTCACAGTTTGTGACCTCTGTGACCCTGTGTAGACATGTATCAAACCCTTCTAAACAGTCTGACTGGAGAGACATGATATCTCATTCAATGTGTGCTGCAGTGTAATCTGTTGTTGTGCGTCTGGCTCCTTTTTGTTGTTTCCTCCTCCTTCCTGTGTTTTGTCTGCCAGTGGAGCCGATTGTCTGTGGTTGTGGCACACCTGCATCAATCAGCGGTGTCCTACTTAAGCAGATCCAGATCAAACTTTGTCAGGCGATAGTGAATACCAATCTGCACATCACATTTAAATATGAGAGTGATTAAGGGCACATTTGATTAAGATAAAATGTAAAATGCACATTAAATGGGGTTTTCAATGCTAAATTTAAATGGCCACAAAATCTGTAAACTGGATCAGATCCGGATCAAACTTTGTCAGTTGATAAAGGAGACCATCCTTCATAAAGATCTCAAATATGAAAGAAATTCTATCTTTTTTGACAGCGATAAATTTTTGAAAATGTGTTCAATGTTAGAGGATAGGGATTTTTCCTGACTTTGACGTTTGTCCTGTGACCTTGAAAATTGAATCAGTTCTTGCCTATCAGGACATGAAACCTCTGTAAAAATTTCATAAAGATATATGAAAAATTGTGTGTTACAGGCTGTTCACAAACAGACAAACAAACAGGGGTGAAAACATAACCTCTGCCCAACCTCATTGGTGGACTTAATAAACTGTTATCATTGGAACTGAGTCTGTTTCAGTTCCCGGTCCTCGCGCAACAGATGTCCTTTATTTCCTCACATTTTATAGAAATATCCATCAATCATACAGTGCAGCCTTATTCCAAAATGAAGTAAATTAATTTTATCCCCTCAAAATTATACTCACTACATCACACAATGACAACATGAAAAAGTTATTTTTTCAAATTTATTAAAAATAAAAAAGTTTTTTAAAAAAATCACTCATACATAAGTATTCACACCCTTTGTTCAATACTTTGTTGATGCACGTTTGGCAACAATTACAGCCTTGAGTCTTCTTGAATATGATGCCACAAGCTTGGTGCACGTATCTTTGGGCAGTTTTGTCCATTCCTCTTTGCAGCACCTCTTAAGCTCTATTAGGTTGGACTGGAAGTGTCAGTGCACAGCCATTTTCAGATCTCTGAGATGTTCAATCAAATTCAGGTCTGGGCTCTGGCTGGACCACTCAAGGACATTCACAGAGTTGTCCTGAAGCCACTCCTTTGATATCTTGGCTGTGTGCTTAGGGTCATTGTCCTGCTAAAGATGAACCATCGCCCCAGTCTGAGACCAAGGGCGCTCTGGAGCAGGTTTTCATCTAGGATGTCTCTGTACAGTCTCCCAGTTCCTCCAGCTCAAAAACATCCCCACGGCATGATTGTTGGGGAAAGTGTAGTGACACGGACCCACAACAGGGGGCGCAAATGAACGGTCAATAGATGAGCCAAAAGGTAACAATTTAATGTTGTGAAGGTGCACAACGAACATACAGACAATCTCAGAATCTGATAGCAGTCAATGACGTGACGTGTGGGCAGGCTCGAGGATAGAAGACGTCTGTCCTGAGAAGAGCCGGAACCACACGATTTCCGCCGCCACCGAACCTGGTGAATACTGGAGCCGCCAAGTCCCGAATTCCCAGGTGATCACCGTCCCCGACTGTCGGATCTGGTACTGCTGGCGAGGAGCACAAACAGTGAGATGTGGGTGTGTGCACACCCAGTAACCAAAACAGTCAGAAGTCACCTCCTCTAATCACACACTCATGCAGCTCCTGTTAACCACTTATCTGGTTGGGGTATGAAGCGAAGCCATCGCTGTTCACATCAAACGCCAATCCAGCAGATAAGGCACACAACAGGAAAGCGGCTGCAAAAAGAGTTCAGACTATGACACAGTTTTCAGTACAGCAGAGAATTACCTTCACAGGTAGATGATATCTCAGCAGCGAGGTGGAGATGACATCCGGCTTTTATGGAGTGATGAAATGATGGGTGACAACTGTCATGAGTTGATGTGTGACAGCTGTCACTCCCGGTTGTGTCCGTGGCGGGCAGCGCCCTCTCGTGCCTGAAGCCCGCACTTCAGGCAGGGCGCCCTCTGGTGGTGGGCCAGCAGTACCTCCTCTTCTGGCGGCCCACACAACAGGACCCCCCCCCTCAACGGGCGCCTCCTGGCGCCCGACCAGGCTTGTCCGGGTGATGTCGGTAGAAGTCGGCCAGGAGGTCCGGGTCCAGGATGAAGCTCCTCTTCACCCAGGAGCGTTCTTCAGCTCCATACCCCTCCAGTCCACCAGATACTGAAAGCCCCGGCCCTTCCGACGGACGTCCAGGAGCCTGCGAACCGTCCATGCAGGCTCCCCATCGATGATTCGGGCAGGAGGCGGCACCAGTCCGGGAGCACAGAGGGGTGAGGTGTGGTGTGGCTTGATCCGGGAAACATGAAAAACTGGGTGGACCCGCAGTGAAGCTGGGAGCTGGAGCTTCACTGCGGCCGGACTGAGGACTTTGAGGATCTTGAATGGACCAATATACCTGTCCTTGAGTTTGGGTGAGTCCACTAGGAGGGGGATGTCCTTCGTTGAAAGCCACACCTCCTGCCCGGGCTGGTAAGCAGGGGCCGGGGAACGCCGGCGGTCTGCATGGGCCTTAGCCCTCGTCCGGGCCTTCACCAAGGCAGAACGGGCGGTGCGCCACACCCGACGGCATCTCCGCAGGTGGGCCTGGACCGAGGGCACACCGACCTCTCCCTCCACCACGGGGAACAATGGGGGCTGGTACCCCAGACACACCTCAAATGGGGAGAGGCCGGTGGCAGAGGACACCTGGCTGTTATGGGCGTACTTGATCCAGGCCAGATGGTGACTCCAGGCCGACGGGTGCGTGGATGTAACACAGCGAAGGGCCTGTTCAAGTTCTTGGTTGGCCCGCTCCGCCTGTCCGTTCGTCTGAGGGTGATACCCAGACGAGAGGCTCACGTTGGCCCCCAGTTCTCTGCAGAAACTCCTCCAAACCTGTGAGGAGAACTGAGGACCATGGTCCGAGACAATGTCAGTTGGTATCCCATGCAGACGTACGACATGGTGGACCAGGAGGTCTGCTGTCTCCTGGGCTGTAGGGAGCTTCGGGATGGCCACGAAGTGGGCCGTCTTGGAGAAACGGTCCACTATCATGAAGATGGTCGTCATGCCCTGGGATGGCGGGAGGCCCGTGACAAAGTCCAGGCCAATGTGAGACCAGGGGCGACGAGGCACCGGAAGCGGTGGCAGAAGTCCTTGTGTCTTGGAGTGGTCTGCCTTGCCCCTGGCACAGGTGGTGCAGGCCTGGACATACTCCCGGACGTCGGCCTCCATGGACGCCCACCAGAAGCGCTGCCGGACCACTGCCACGGTCCTACGCACCCCTGGATGACAGGAGAGCTTGGACCCGTGACAGAAGTCCAAGACTGCAGCTCTGGCCTCTGGTGGGACGTATAAACGGTTCTTTGGTCCAGTTCCGGCGTCCGGGCTCCATGCCAGGGCCTCCCGGACGGTCTTCTCCACGTCCCAGGTGAGGGTGGCCACGATAGTGGACTCCGGAATGATGGGCTCCGGTGGATCCGACAGCTCAGTCTTGACCTCATCTTCATGCACCCGGGACAAGGCATCCGATCTCTGGTTCTTGGTCCCGGGGCGCGGTAGGTGATTCGGAAGTCAAAACGCCTGAAGAACAGTGACCAGCGGGCTTGCCTGGGGTTCAGCCGCTTGGCGGTCCTGATATACTCCAGGTTCCGATGGTCAGTGAAAACCGTGAACGGCACAGACGCTCCCTCCAACAGGTGTCTCCACTCCTCAAGAGCCTCTTTAACCGCAAGGAGTTCTCGATTGCCGACATCATAGTTCCGTTCAGCTGGGGTCAACCTGCGAGAAAAGTAGGCACACGGGTGAAGAACCTTATCGGTCTCTCCGCTCTGGGATAGCATGGCTCCTATCCCTGAGTCAGAGGCGTCCACTTCAACCATGAACTGGCGGCTAGGGTCGGGCTGCACCAGAACTGGTGCAGACGAGAACCGGCGTTTCAACTCCTTGAACGCGGCTTCGCACCGATCCGACCAGGTGAAGGGGACTTCTGGAGAGGTCAGGGCTGTCAGGGGGCTAACTACCTGACTGTAGCTCTTAATGAACCTCCTGTAGAAATTTGTGAAGCCGAGGAACTGTTGCAGCTTCCTACGGCTTGTTGGTTGGGGCCAATCTCTCACCGCCGCAACCTTGGCCGGATCAGGGGCGACGGAGTTGGAGGAGATGATGAACCCCAGGAAGGACAAAGAGGTGCGGTGAAACTCACACTTCTCACCCTTCACAAACAGCCGGTTCTCCAACAACCGCTGCAGGACCTGACATACATGCTGGACATGAGTTTCAGGGTCCGGGGAAAAGATGAGTATATCGTCCAGATATACAAAGATGAATCGGTGCAGGAAGTCCCGCAAGACGTCATTAACCAAAGCTTGGAACGTCGCGGGGGGCGTTAGTGAGGCCCGAACGGCATGACCAGGTACTCAAAATGACCTAATGGGGTGTTTAATGCCGTCTTCCATTCGTCTCCCTTACGGATCCGAACCAAGTGATACGCATTTCCTAAGGTCCAGTTTGGTTGAAAATTTGGGCTCCATGCAGGGGCGTGAACACTGAATCCAACAGGGGTAAGGGTATCGATACGAACCGTTATGTCGTTCAGCCCCCTGTAATCAATGCATGGACGGAGTCCGCCATCTTTCTTGCCCACAAAAAAGAAACCTGCACCCATCAGGGAGGTGGAATTCCGGATCAGCCCGGCAGCTAATGAGTCCCAGATGTAGGTCTCCATTGATTCGCGCTCAGGACGTGAGAGGTTGTACAGCCTGCTGGACGGGAACTCAACGCCCGGGACCAAATCAATGGCACAATCGTACGGACGGTGCGGGGGAAGGGTGAGGGCCAGATCCTTGCTGAAGACGTCAGCAAGGTCGTGATACTCAACCGGCACTGCCGTCAGATTGGGAGGGACTTTAACCTCCTCATTAGCATTTACACCGGGAGGAACCGAGGATCCTAAACACTTCCGGTGGCAGGTTTCGCTCCACTGAGTCACAACCCCAGACGGCCAATCAATCCGGGGATTGTGTTTAATCATCCATGGGAAGCCCAAAATCACGCGGGAGGTAGAAGGAGTTACAAAAAACTCAATCTCCTCCCGGTGATTCCCAGACACTACCAAGGTTACAGGTAGTGTCTTGTGTGTGATAAAAGGGAGAAGAGTGCCATCTAGTGCTCGCACCTTCACTGGTGAAGAAAGCGCCACCAGAGGGAGCCCTACCTCCCTTGCCCATCTGCTATCCAGCAGATTCCCTTCTGACCCCGTGTCCACCAGTGCTGGGGCTTGAAGGGTTAAATCCCCGCTCAGGATTTTAACTGGGAGTCATGTTGAAGATGTGTATGACCCACGTGAATGTTATGACCCCCCTCAGCCCAGTCTCTAAGGGCGGGCCTTTGTGTTTTGACCGTTTGAGGCAGTCTCTCTGCTGATGCTCACTCGAGCCGCAGACAAAACACTCCCCGCGGACCAGCCTCCTCTGTCTGAGTGTGGCCCTGCTCATGTCCCTAGCACCGTCAGCAGGGGGAGCTGTAGCCACACGGAGCGCTGTGGATGTGGAGCGTGGGGAAGACGGCTCTCTTTCGGACCCGGGAGGAAGAGGGACGGCTTGTGCCTGACCACGCCCTTTGCCTCGCTCCCGTCGGCGTTCTAACCGATTGTCCAATCATATAACCAAATCGATAAGCTCAGCCAAATCCCGCGTTCCTCCTTAGCCACAGGTGCTCCTCAGGACCAACAGACAGTCCGTTTATGAATGGCGTGCGCGGAGCGCAGTCATATTCCAGCCGGATCTCGCAGCCATGATGCGGAAGTCGACTTGCATATTTGGCTGCGCTGCGGCGCCCCTGTCTCATTGAACAGCAGCACGGTAGACGCGGTTTCGCCTCTGTAGGGCTGATCAAAAACAGTTCTGAGCTCCATCACAAACCAGTATAAGAGGCGAGGGAGCCGTGAACTCTGTTCCCAAAGCGCTGTAGCCCAAGCGCGTGCCTGCCTCGAAGCAAATTAATCACGTAAGCCACCTTGCTGGCGTCAGACGCGTACATCACGGGACGTTGTGCAAAGACGAGCGAAACACTGCATAGAAAGTCCGCGCACGTCTCCACACAACCTCCGTACGGCTCTGGGGGGTTATGTATGCTTCAGGGGATGGTGGGGGGGGTCGTTGAATGACCAGTGGAATGTCTGTATTCGGCACCGGGTCGGCAGGAGGAGGAGCTGCAGCAGCGCCCTGAGCGCGCGCTTCCACCTGCGCGGTGAGAGCCTCCATCCTGCGATTAAGGATGATGTGTTGCTCGGTCATCAGGTCCAGCCGAGCGGTAAAGGCGGTGAGGATGTGCTGCAACTCACCAATCACGCCTCCAGCCGACGCCTGCGCACCCTGCTCTTCCATTGGCTGTCCAACAGATGGTTGACGCCCCTCGGGATCCATGACGTTGGCCGAGATATCCTGTTGGGGAAAGTGTAGTGACACGGACCCACAACAGGGGGCGCAAATGAACGGTCAATAGATGAGCCAAAAGGTAACAATTTAATGTTGTGAATGTGCACAACGAATATACAGACAATCTCAGAATCTGATAGCAGTCAATACACAAAGGTGACATGTGGGCAGGCTCGAGGATAGAAGACGTCTGTCCTGAGAAGAGCCGGAACCACGCGATTTCCGCCGCCACCGAACCTGGTGAATACTGGAGCCGCCAAGTCCCGAATTCCCAGGTGATCACCGTCCCCGACTGTCGGATCTGGTACTGCTGGCGAGGAGCACAAACAGTGAGATGTGGGTGTGTGCACACCCAGTAACCAAAACAGTCAGAAGGTGGAAAGTCACCTCCACCTCTAATCACACACTCGTGCAGCTCCTGTTAACCACTTATCTGGTTGGGGTATGAAGCGAAGCCGTCGCTGTTCACACCAAACGCCAATCCAGCAGATAAGGCACACAACAGGAAAGCGGCTGCAAAAAGAGTTCAGACTATGACACAGTTTTCAGTACAGCAGAGAATTACCTTCACAGGTAGATGATATCTCGGCAGCGAGGTGGAGATGACATCCGGCTTTTATGGAGTGATGCAGATTGGTTGCAGGTGAGCAGACACAGCAGCTGCAGAGGATCAGATGGGCAGGTCGGAGAAGGAAACACAGAGTCCCCAACCAGCAACACAGTCCCAACTATTCTGCCGGTTTTCACACAGAATGCCACAGTCATGTGTTGCACTTGGCTGTACCAACCACAACAAGTTAAAAGATCGAAAAGTGCCTTTTTTGAGCTCCCAAAGCACCACAAAAGTGCAGACAGAAGGGATAAATGGCTGGCTGTTATCAGCCGAGTAAAAGTGAGTAAAATAAATTATTTGTGAAGAATAAAATAAAATTAATCGTGGATCTGGTTGGTGAATGGCAGTTGAATGGTGTCTATAGTAAATAATCATGAAGTAACTGTCTGGCCCTGGCAAGCCACAGTGAAACTTGAAATGTCAAATGTCAAACACTTCCTGGCATGGGTGGAGCTAGAGCGGAGGCCGGGGTTTCACTGGACTCCCCTGAAATCTGACTGGACACAGATAACTGACATGTCACGGCACCACATGTCTGGTTGAAAGAGCTGCATTTTGAAATCAGTAGTGAGTCACATTGACTGCTAGGTTCCTCCTGTCCAGTAGCTGGTGCTGTGTACCACAAAAGTTCTAATCCACCTTAGTAGAAGAAGAAAATTGTTTGCCTCAGATTTGAACTGAACAAGTCTTTTGAACTCTAGACTTCTAATAACACCAAACTTATATTGGTGAGTAAACAACCGTATTTTAAGCCAGAAATGAGGTCCAGGTTGGTAAAACAAGCATTTCTCATTTAATTTGGGTTGTCTTATATACACGTTTCAGCTAACAGCAGCTGATTCAGGCTCTGTGGGCTCATTAGTGCAGCAGATAACTGAAACAATCTTTCAAAAGGTGATACAAGCATCAAATTCAGCACAAATACACCTTAGACATTACACTTTTTAAAAACCGACTGACCACTGGAATTTTCAATAGATAGCCAGGTAGGGGTCAATTGAAGAATTACACAGGGGTTGAAATTTAAAAATGCTCCAATCAAATTGAAAACTATACCACATTACTTGTCTGATCATAAAGATTCCATAAACGTATAGTTTGGACTATCTATGACTGAATGTTATGGAGTTTGGGGGTAAAAATGGCAAGAATGGTGACAAAGGTCAATTTCAGTTTGTACAGGGGTCAAAAGGTAAAGTGGCTCCAATTTTGGTAAAAAGTGATGTAAATTATTGGTTGAGCTAATAGGATTAATAAATGGAATAGTTTTGACAGTGCTGAATGCTTGGTCTCCAAAGTAAAGGTCAAACAAGGTCAATGTACATTGGATTCTATGACATGTGACATATGTTACCTTGTAACATGAGCTAAGCATGACACATGATGCAAACTGTTACTTTTTAAAACCCAATTAACTCAACCAATAATTTGCATCATTTTTTTTTTTACATTGGAGCAACTTTAACTTTTGACCCCTGTACAAACTGAAACTCCATGACTCCATAACATTCAGTCACAGAACTGAAAGCAAATCTATACAACTTGATATAAATGAATTAAAAATATAAAATCCAGCTTCCTGATGAAGTGTTTGTAGAGGAGGGTTTTCTTAAAAATAAGACCTGAAAGTTCAGCTACAATTTGCCAGAAAGTACATTTGAGATGAAAGCCTAGATTTGATGTTTTGGTGAAAGAAACTTTTGTATTTCTTCACAATTGATGTAAACAAAGTCTTGGAAATGTTCATTTTCCCATCCCCTGACTTGTCTAAAGAAAACTGGCAATAAAACTGATTATTATTTTGATCAAGTTTAATAGATTTGCTTTCAGTTTAAGTTTGAGGAAGATAATTTTAGAAATTTTATTCCTTATTTATTGATTTGTATTTCTTGTATTTGAAATGATATAAACTAATTAAAATGTGTGAAAAAGCAAGTGTCCTAATACTTTTTATGCTAACCTTATGATGAGTGCAAAATGAGTGTGTTATTATTACTGTTTTGTTTAAGAATGTTTAATTTTCACTGTTGCTGCACTTTCTGTGAAATCATAGTCATATCGTATATCAAACTGATATGACAATATTAAGATACGAAAATTTGACCATATTGTACAGCCCTACTGGCAACTAGCTGAAACTTTGAATATTAATTTACATCTACATTTAAAAAAAATGCTTAAAGTGGCAGGGGGTTAAGAGGGCTGTAATGGGGGCAGCTGAAAGGCAAAAAAAGAAAAATGCTTAAAAAGGTGGGGGGTCTGGGGGGCAGAGCCCCTCCAGAAGCTGAAAGGCAAAAAAAATTAAAATGCTTAAAAAGGTGGGGGGTCTGTGGGGGCTCCATCACCCCAGTAGCTGAAAGGTTTTAGCCATGCTGATGCTCCCCTGAAGCATTTATTCCAAAAAAAGGTTTGAAGGATCTATATGACATGGTGAGATGCTGCCCGTTCATGTCTGCAACATAAGTATATACATATTATAGCAATAGTGTTTTTTTTTATAGTTGCACTGAAAGAGTAAAACACCACTTAACTAGCTACAACAGAGGTGGTTTTCCCTTGCAATATTAATATTTATGACACATAGCTCTATGAGCTTCAGCCTAATATTTGTTGGGAAGGTGTCGTGACACGGACCCACAACAGGGGGCGTTAATGAACGGACAATGGATAAGCCAAAAAGTAACAATTTAATGTTGTGAAGCGCACAACGAAGTACAGACAATAACAATAGTGCGGAATGTCAATCATACACAAGGTGGCGTGTGGCAGGCTCGAAGATAGAAGATGTCTGGTGATAGAAGACCCGGAACCCACACAGCTTCCACCACCAACGGATCTGAAGAACGCCAGAGCCGCCAAGCCCTGCGCCCCAGGTGGCCACTGTCTTCAGCAGTCAGACCCGGTACTGCTGGCAGAGAACAGAAACAGTTTGATGAGTGTGAGTACGCACACTCAGTAATCCCACAGTCTGTGTTCAGTTAGGAGGGAGCACCTCCACCTCCAATCACACACTCGTGCAGCTCCTGTTTAACCACTTATCTGGTTTGGGGTGCGAGGCAAAGCCGTCACAGTCCACACCAAACGCCAATACTGCAGAATAAGGACACCGTCACAGGAAAACGGCTGCAAATGAGATTAGATTCAGCAGAGAAGTTACCTGTATGGTAGATGATTTCTCGGCGAGGAGGTGGAGTTGCAGTCCGGCCTTTATGGTGATGGTGATGGGCTGAATGAGTGACAGCTGGTGCTGATGAAGAGTGACAGCTGTCACTCCCAGTGGCTCCGGCACCCTCTCGTGCTTGAAGCCCGCACTCCAAGCAGGGCGCCATCTGGTGGTGGTGGGCCAGCAGTACCTCCTCTTCAGCGGCCCACACAACAGGACCCCCCCCTCAACGGGCACCTCCTGGTGCCCGACCAGGCTTGTCCGAGTGCCGCCGGTAGAAGTCAGCCAGGAGGGCCGGGTCCAGGATGAAGCTCCTCTTCACCCAGGAGCGTCCTTCGGGTCCATACCCCTCCCAGTCCAAGTCGGCTCCCCGTCGATGATCTGGGCAGGAGGCGGCGCCGGTCCGGGGGTACAGAGGGGTGACATATGGTGAGGTTTGATGCGCGACACATGGAAGACAGGATGTATCCGCAGTGAAGCCGGCAGCTTCAGCTTCACCGCGGCAGGACTGAGGACTTTGAGGATCGTAAATGGTCCGATGAAGCGGTCCTTCAGTTTCTGTGACTCGACCTGGAGTGGTATGTCCTTGGTTGAAAGCCACACCTCCTGCCCGGGCTGGTATGCAGGGGCCGGGGAACGCCGGCGGTCTGCATGGGCCTTGGCCGTCGTCCGGGCCTTCAACGGGGCAGAACGGGCGGTCCGCCACACCCGGCGGCACCTCCTGAGGTGGGCCTGGACCGAGGGCACACCGACCTCTCCCTCCACAAGTGGAAACAATGGGGGCTGGTACCCCAAACACACCTCAAACGGGGAGAGGCCGGTGGCTGACGACACTTGGGTGTTGTGGGCGTACTCGATCCAGGCCAGATGGGTGCTCCAGGCCGTCGGGTGCGCGGAGGTAACGCAACAGAGGGCCTGCTCCAGCTCCTGGTTGGCCCGCTCTGCCTGTCCGTTTGTCTGAGGGTGATACCCAGACGAGAGACTCACGGTGGCCCCCAGTTCCCTGCAGAAACTCCTCCAGAACTGAGAGGAGAACTGAGGGCCACGGTCTGAGACGATGTCTGCTGGTATCCCATGCAGACGCACGACGTGGTGGACCAGGAGGTCTGCTGTCTCCTGGGCCGTTGGGAGCTTCGGGAGGGCCACGAAGTGGGCTGCCTTGGAGAACCGGTCCACTATCGTGAGGATGGTGGTGTTGCCCTGGGACGGCGGGAGGCCCGTGACAAAGTCCAGGCCGATGTGGGACCAGGGGCGGTGAGGTACCGGTAGGGGCTGGAGGAGGCCTTGGGCCTTGTGGTGGTCGGCTTTGCCCCTGGCACAGGTGGTACAGGCCTGGACGTAGTCCCAGATGTCGGCCTCCATGGACGCCCACCAGAAGCGCTGCTGGACCACTGCCATGGTTCTGCGCACCCCGGGATGACAGGAGAGCTTGGAACCATGACAGAAGTCCAAAACCGCAGCTCTGGCCTCTGGTGGGACGTACAGTTTGTCCTTCGGGCCGGTCCCCGGGTCCGGGTTACGTGGTCAGGGACTCTGGACGGTCTTCTCCACGTCCCAGGTGAGAGTGGCCACATGACAGTGGACTCCGGGCATGATTGGCTCCTATGCGGTTTGACAACTCAGCCTTGGACCTTCCTTCTTACATGCATTCCCGGGACAGGGCAATCCGACCACTTGTCTTTGGTCTGGAGAGCTGGGTATGTTAATCTGGAAGTCAAAGCGCACCGAGCACACGTGACCAGCGGGCTTGACCTGGAGGTTCAAGACCGCTATTGGACGGTTCTGGATGTACTCCAGGCTTCCGTATGGTCCGTGAAACCGTGTAAGTGGCACCGATCGCTCCCTCCAACAGGTGATCTCCACTCTTCCAAGGGAAGCGCTCCTTCACCCGCAAGGAGTTCCGATTGCCGACGTCATAATTTCTCCTCAGCCGGGGTTCAACCTGCGGGAAAAATAGGCCACACGGGTTGGAGCCCTTTATCGGACTCCCCGCTCTGGGACAGCACGGCTCCTACCCTGAGTCAGAGGCATCTACCTCCACTGTGCATTGGAGAGGTAGGATCAGGCTGCACCAGAACTGGTGCAGACGAAAACCGGCGCTTCAACTCCCTAAACGCGGCTTCGCAACCGATCCGACCAGGTGAAGGGACCTTAGTGGAGGTCAGGGCTGTCAGGGGGCTAACTACCTGACTGTAGCCCTTAATGAACCTCCTGTAGAATTTGCAAAGCCGAGGAACTGTTGCAGTTTCCTACGGTTTGTTGGTTGGGGCCAATCTCTCACCGCCGCAACCTTGGCCGGATCAGGGGCGACGGAGTTGGAGGAGATTATGAACCCCAGGAAGGACAAAGAAGAGCGGTGAAACTCGCACTTCTCGCCCTTCACAAACAGCCGGTTCTCCAACAACCGCTGTAGGACCTGACGTAACTGGCTTGACATGGGTCTCAGGTATCCGGAGAGAGATGAGTATATCGTTCTAGATATACGAAGACAAACCGTGCAGGAAGTCCCGCAAGACGCATTAACCAACGCTTGGAACGTCGCTGGCGCATTGGTGAGGCCAAACGGCATGACCAGGTACTCAAAGTGACCTAACGGGGTGTTAAATGCCGTCTTCCACTCGTCTCCCTCCAGGATCCGAACCAGGTGATAAGCATTCCTAAGATCCAATTTTGTAAAAATTTGGGCTCCATGCAAGGGCGTAAACACTGAATCCAACAGAGGTAACGGGTATCGGTTGCGAACCGTGATCTCTTGCCCACAAAAAAGAAACCAGCACCCATCGGGGAGGAGGAGTTCCGGATCAACCCGGCAGCTAACGAGTCCCGGATGTAGGTCTCCATTGATTCGCGTTCCGGACGTGAGAGGTTGTACAGCCTGCTGGACGGGTACTCAGCACCCGGAATCAAATCAATGGCACAATCATACAGACGGTGTGGGAGCAGCGTGAGTGCCAGATCCTTGCTGAAGACGTCAGCAAGGTCATGGTACTCGGCTGGCACCGCCGCCAGATTGGGGGGGACTAAAGCCTCCTCCTTAGCTGTCACACAGGGTGGAACCGAGGATCCTAAACACTCCCGGTGGCAGGTTTCGCTCCACTGAACCACAACCCCAGATGGCCAATCAATCCGGGGATTGTGTTTCAACACCCATGGAAAACCCAAAATCACTCGGGAGGTAGAAGGTGTTACATAAAACACAATCTCCTCCCTGTGATTCCCAGAAACAACCAAAGTCACAGGCTGTGTCTGGTGTGTGATTAGTGGAAGAAGGGTGCCATCTAGTGCCCGCACCGACAATGGTGATGGTAAGGCCACTAGAGGGAGCCCAACCTCCTTTGCCCATCTGCTGTCCAGCAGATTCCCCTCCGACCCCGTGTCCACCAGTGCTGGGGCGTGAAGGGTTAGATCCCCACTCAGGATCGTGACTGGGATACGTGCAGATTTTCGGGGTTTCCCCGTGTGGGTATTGTGACCCACCCTTAGCCCAGTCTCTAAGGACGAGTGCTGCTGTTTTGACCGTTTGGGGCACTCTCTCTGTATGTTCTCGGTTGAGCTGCAGAGAAAATGCTCTCCACGGATCAGCCTCCTTTGTCTCTGATCTGATCGCTTTTTGGCCCTGCTCGTTTCCATAGCAACGTCAGCAGGGGGAGCTGTCGTCACGTGGAGAGCCCTGGCTGTGGAGCGTGGGGAAGTCGGCTCCCTTTCGGACCCGGGAGGAAGAGGGACGGCTTGTGCCTGACCACGCCCTTCGTCTCGCTCCCGTCGGTGTTCTGTTAATCGGTTGTCTAACCGTATAACCAGGTCGATAAGCCCGTCTAAATCCCGCGGCTCGTCCTTCGCCACCAGGTGCTCCTTAAGGACCAGAGACAGTCCGTTTACAAAGGCGGCGCGGAGTGCAACAACATTCCAGCCGGCTTGCGCTGCCGCGATGCGGAAGTCGACTGCATATTTCGTTGCGCTCCGACACCCCTGTCGTATCGACAGCAGCACGCTTGAAGCGGTCTCGCCTCTCTGAGGGTGGTCGAACACCTGTCGGAACTCCCTCACAAAGTCAGTGTAAATCTTTAGGAGCCGTGAATTCTGCTCCCAGAGCGCCGTAGCCCAGGCACGTGCCTCTCCTCGAAGCAGATTTATAACGTAAGCCACCCGGCTAGCGTCTGACGCGTACATGACGGGACGCTGTGAAAAGACGAGCGAGCACTGCATCAAGAAGTCCGCGTACATCTCCACACAGCCTCCGTACGGCTCCGGAGGGCTTATGTATACTTCAGGGGAAGGTGGGGGGGTTCGTTGAACGACCAGTGGAATGTCTGTCTCTGGCATTCGGTCAGCAGGAGGAGGTGCTGCAGCAGTGCCCTGAGCATGCGCTTCCACCTGGGCGGTGAGAGCCTCCATCCTTCGATTGAGAATAATGCTCTGCTTGGTAACTAATTCCAACCGAGCAGTAAAGGGGTGGTTAAGATGTGCTGCAGCTCACCTAACACGCCTCCTGCTGGCACCTGTGCACCTCGCTCTTCCATTGGCTGTTCAAGCATTATGTGAAGATACCCCCTCGTCATCTCTCTAGTGAGGTCTTCTAGCACTGGAGGGACTATATCTGACTGCTGGGTTGGGGAGACCTCAGGATTCCCAAGGAAGAGGTCGAGGACTTGGCTGACAATAGGGAAGTGTGGGATGAGCTTCTTTGTCTGCTGCCACTGCAATCCGGATAAGCATCAGAAAATGGGGAAGGTTAAAAAAAATCAGATTGTTACTGCTTCCAAACTATGTAGCAAATATTACAGAAACTGATAAGCAGGAGATATATATAATATTAAAAAAGACTGAAAATGTATTCACTGGTGAAGGTATTTGTTTCTGTATCAAACCTATAGGCAACATTTTTATTACATTTTGAAATAAGGTATTTTATCAAGTTTTAAGTTCAAAATAAATCAGAAATATGTTTGTTGAGAAGTAAAAATCCACTCTTTTGAGCCAAACACTCTGCGCATCAGTACACTGTTTCAGTTTGCAGTTACAGGTTCCAAAAATTTACTGCCAGTAAAGGCTGAGAATATATTTTAATGGATTCTTGGTGGGTTTTACTTTCAGGTTTATACATTTTTCTCACAGCACTGTAAGAATGCAGACAACAGGTTTGTTTTTTTTCTAAGAGATTAAAAATGTTTTTCTTATTCTTCTTTGGCGCCCACCAAAGCATCATGTTGTCTGCTGATAGTCTCAGAATTTTTTCCAATGGTTTCCTAATGTGTGGGCCGCTGTTTGCATGTGGGCACAATGCAGATGTTACCGAACTCAGATTATGAGGATGTGAAGGCAGCAGGTTTTTTTTTTTTAACCCATTTCAGAGCTACTTTAAACATGTTTTTATGTTTACCCGTTTTAAATGAAATGCAGCAGATCTCACTTTGCTGAATGTTGACGTTACCAGAAGCTTCTTTGTTTCCTGTTTTTATGCCAATGCCATCAAAGATCCTGTAAACTAAATGGATGAAGGTTTATCTATCGGTCTGATGTGGAATGAATGAAGAATTTTTTTGTACTTTTTTGAATGAGTGAAATTAAACAATGCTTTGATTGTGACAAATTTAATTGTTTACAGCTGTTTACTCTTATCTGATGCTCTTAAGTATGACTGCAAATGATTTATTTTTCATTTTCGATTCATGTGTTGATTGTGTTCTTGATTAATTGAGTAGTTATTTGTTTCAGAAAATGATGGCCATTTGACCTGTGATTGACCGTACAAAAGCGAATGCTAAGGCTATCGCAGACGCAGTTAAGATTAGCATATGTGGGTTTTCTAATTGTGGTTTGTGGTAATTCCCAGAAGACATTCGTCTTTGGTAAATGTGCCACCAAATCATCAGATGTGACTCTAATTGTTAGCGATGTTATGCCGCATTCACATGTTGGAGGTTTGTGGCAAACAGTAAACCAGATATATTCAGCGAGAACAGCGGTACATTCCACCACCGCTAGCTGCAAGAGCGGCACACTACACATCGTAGTGTGCCGCTCTTGCAGCACACTACGATGTGTAGTGTGCTGCAAGAGCACACTACACATCGTATGTGTAGTGTGGTCTTGTCATTGAATATGTCATTCAATGCGCATATTAAACAATATGTAGGACTGCTTTTTTGCATTTACGCAATATCTCTAAATTAGAAAGGTCTTGTCTCAGAGTGATGCTGAAAAACTAATTCATGCATTTATTTCCTCTAGGCTGGGACTATTGTAATTCATTATTATCAGGTTGTCCTAAAAGTTCCCTGAAAAGCCTTCAGTAATTCAAAATGCTGCAGCTAGAGTACTGACGGGGGACTAGAAGGAGAGAGCATATCTCACCCATATTGGCCTCTCTTTATTGGCTTCCTGTTAATTCTAGAATAGAATTTAAAATTCTTCTTCTTACTTATAAGGTTTTGAATAATCAGGTCCCTTCTTATATTAGGGACCTCATAGTACCATATCACCCCAATAGAGCGCTTCGCTCTCAGACTGCAGGCTTACTTGTAGTTCCTAGGGTTTGTAAGAGTAGAATGGGAGGCAGAGCCTTCAGCTTTCAGGCTCCTCTCCTGTGGAACCAGCTCCCAATTTGGATCAGGGAGACAGACACCCTCTCTACTTTTAAGATTGGGCTTAAAACTTTCCTTTTTGCTAAAGCTTATAGTTAGGGCTGGATCAGGTGACCCTGAACCACCCCTTAGTTATGCTGCTATAGACTTAGACTGCCGGGGGGTTCCCATAATGCACTGAGTGTTTCTTTCTCTTTTTGCTCTGTATGCACCACTCTGCATTTAATCATTAGTGATTGATCTCTGCTCCCCTCCACAGCATGTCTTTTTCCTGGTTCTCTCCCTCAGCCCCAACCAGTCCCAGCAGAAGACTGCCCCTCCCTGAGCCTGGTTCTGCTGGAGGTTTCTTCCTGTTAAAAGGGAGTTTTTCCTTCCCACTGTCGCCAAGTGCTTGCCTCACAGGGGGTCGTTTTTGACCATTGGGGTTTTACATAATTATTGTATGGCCTTTGCCTTACAATATAAAGCACCTTGGGGCAACTGTTTGTTGTGATTTGGCACTATATAAATAAAATTGATTGATTGATTGATTGATCGTGATGGCATGTGCCGTTTAACTTTTCTACTTACTGCAGCAAAGAGAGCAAACGGGGGGTAGATTTACCTTCTAATGACAGTGAAAGACAAACAGCATAAAAATTTTACTGCAAACACAAATTTGTATCAGATACAAAGGACTATTGTGGGTATTACCAATAGAAAAATGCTTGTTACTTCTTGTAAAACAAGGAGCAGAGGAAAAGCTTTTTGTTTCAATTGAAAAATTGGCAGTGAAAATGACCGTGTAAATTCAGAATTTTTCCAAGAATTGTCACAAACTTTTTAATTTCACTACATGAAAGTTTTTTTTGTTCACTTTATTTGGAAGCATGTTTATTATACCAAATTGGTACATTTTCATTTTTTCTGAACAAAATTAAAGGGGGGGGGGGGGGGGGGGGATTGTTTAAAAAAAACTGCACACCCTATTTTTGCAACTCTGTCTGCCACTAGGTGGCAGCACAACATATAGCTGATAGACATGAAGGTAATAAAATACTATGGTCTTGTGACTGACTATACGTACTCAAAGTCCAATATGTTTATTTTCATAATGCTAGTGACAGGTTGTGGCAGACTGACACATGATTCTTTTTCCGTTTCTTACACGCCAAGAAAACTGCACAAACATTTGAGCACTGATGACATATATGTGATAGAAGTCCACAGTGACCTGTCAATATTAATTTAATGCTGCATTCAGAACACTCAAAAGTTTGGATAGTCCAACTTCTAGTGCGGAGAAAAATATCTTGAAGGCTCAGTCGGGCCAGAATTTTCGTTTGGAATGTCGTGAGGAACCTGAGCAACCCGAGGTATCAGAGTCGACATCGCAGCCATGCAGCTGCGTTTAGTCAGACAACGTCACTCATGTTGAAAATGCAGCTTTAAAATGAATTTTTAACAAGACATTACTGCTGTATGTAATATATTAACATTCTGTGTACAATTAGTTAAGTCACTACACATCAGCAAAAACATCTGAGGACGTTATTTAGCGCAAAACATAACGTTAGCCTAGCCCTTTTTTGATAAGATAAATATTTGATGCATATTTGTTGCCATGGTAACCTCATGAACGCATGTTTCTTGTGGGGTCTTTCCGAGCTTTATGCTGCTGCAGCATAAAGCTGCTTTATGAATGGAAGTGAAATCACCTGATGATGTCACAAAGCACAAAGAAACTAAAGGCACATTTGTGATGAAGATCACTGTATGTGCACAGTTGTCAGTGTTTTTCTCACCACAGCAGCGAGCAGAGCAACGTTAGATTTTATTCTCAATTTTAAATAAATCCTGAAAGATTCTCATCAGTAAATAAAATGTATCGCAAAAAGAAAGCCGTAAGTATTTATCGTTGAGTTTATGTGATTTGTTGATACTGTTCAAACAGGTTATTGATTATTTAAGTAAATAGAAATGTCTTTTTTAAACAAACCTGGCAGCTAAAGTGAAAGTTAACTTTTAACATGTAACTTGCTGTTTTTATATTTAAGGTGAACTGGATGGAGCATTACGGGCTGAATGTGGCGGAGGATGGACGTCTGGTCTTGACTCAGCCTCCAGCTCCTCTACAAAACACACCCACCAGACACAAGGAGCAACCAAGGAATGACAGGTTGGAGAAAGTCCATAAGTTTGGGGAGACTCCCGACGCACAACCAAAGAAGGACTTCAGCAGGGACAGGGAGGACAAGGAGCAGCGACTCAGGGAGGAGCTGGAAGCCCAGAGAAGACATTTTGAGAAGGAGCTGGAGGCCAAAAACGAAACCTTCAGGTTGAAGGAGGAGAGGTTTCTGAAAGAGATCACAGCCAAGGACAAGAGGTTTCAGGTGGAGCTTCAAGGACAGAAAGATGATAACAGGAAAGAGCTGGAAAGGATGAAAAGATATTTTCAAGAAGAACTGGAGGCAAAAAACAAATGTTTCAGAACCAAGGAGGAGAATTTTATGAAACAGATGGCAGCCAAGGAGGAAGGATTCAAGATGGAGCTCCAAGGACAGAAGGAGGACTCAAGGAAAGAGCTGCAAGTCCTGAAAAAGTGTTTGGAAAAGGAGGTGGAAGCTAAACACCAAACGCTGAGAATGAAAGAGGACAATTCCAGAAGGAACTGGAAATCCAGAAGGACGAGTCCAAGAAAGAGCTTGAAACCTTGAAGATGTGTTTGGAAAAGGAGCTGGAGATGAAAGAGGAAACGCTGAGAACAAAGGAGGAAGGATTCCAGAAGGAACTGGAAATCCAGAAGGACGAGTCCAAGAAAGAGCTTGAAACCTTGAAGATGTGTTTGGAAAAGGAGCTGGAGATGAAAGAGGAAATGCTGAGAACAAAGGAGGAAGGATACCAGAAGGAACTGGAAATCCAGAAGGACGAGTCCAAGAAAGAGCTTGAAACGTTGAAGATGTGTTTGGAAAAGGAGCTGGAGATGAAAAAGGAAATGCTGAGAACAAAGGAGGAAGGATTCCAGAAGGAACTGGAAATCCAGAAGGACGAGTCCAAGAAAGAGCTTGAAACCTTGAAGATGTATTTGGAAAAGGAGCTGGAGATGAAAGAGGAAATGCTGAGAACAAAGGAGGAAGGATTCCAGAAGGAACTGGAAATCCAGAAGGAGAAGTACAGAAAAGAGCTGGAAACTCAAGAAAGGTGTTTCAGAAAGGAGCTGGAGGAGAAAGAAAAAACATTCAGACTGAAGGAGGAAATGTTTGTCAAAGAGATGGCAGCAAAGGAGGAGAAACTTAAGCTGCTGGAAGCACAGAAACAGATTTTTGTTCAACAAATGGAAGCAAAGGAGGAGAAGTTTAAGAAGGAACTGGCTGAGAGAAAGACCTCAAACGGATTTATTTTCTCAGGCATGTGTCTTTTTGCTGGTGTTGTTACAGCAGCATTTATTTTAAAAAAATGAACATGCAACAATTTGATTTTTTTTTTTCATTGCAATTTTTTGTGACAGGAGGTGTGACATATGTGTTTTTTACCTCTGCCAAGGAGGTTATGTTTTATGTATCCAGTCACAGCAGATGAAACTTTTTTACTACTGAGAAAACATCATTGTTAGACTTTTTTAGGTTCAGTAATTCCACGGCGTGTAGATCTTATGAGCCAGTGACCCATGGCCTTGGCGGAGGTTTGCACTCTCTGAGTGCTTCTAGTTTGTTTCTGTGTTAATAAAAATTTCATATTAAATTTTTTCTTTTGTGTATTTTTTACACTTCTATTCTCAGGTATTATCTTCAGTCATAAATATGGATCCCACAGTTGCCACTGGTGGATCCATTTTATACCCAATAGTTGCCACAAAGTTGGGTTATTTATCAAATTAAGATGGGGGGGGGGATAAAGGACATTGGAGTCAAAAGGTCAAGCACAGTGGAAGAGCAGCAAGTGAAGATGGAAACGAGCAATAAAGAGGTAGAGGATGAGTGAAAACTTAAATATGAAGATTGGGAGACGACACATGAAAACAATGTCCTTTGTATTCTTGAATATTATTCTTTGACATCATTTCATTGTTACATTTTGGGAGTTTTCTATGTAAAGCACTTTGAAATCTATTCATATATGCATGTAAATAATGTTATTTATTTGGACAAATGTTGGCAAAAGCTACTCAAACCTATCCCCGTCGCCAATGCTATATTTGTCTTTACCCAGTATCTTGTCCAAACTATTCTGCCCAATCTAGCAACGCAGGCTGAGCCAACGAAAATGAATTCAATACAGTAATTTTCAAATGCGCCAGCAGAGGGCGGCATTTCCACTTTGTGGGCTTAAAAAGTCGATAATCAGAGGAGGGAAACAAGGTGAGAAGCTGACAGAGATTGAAAACGTAAGAAGTTTCTGTTTGACTCAAATACAGTAAAGTTACGGTTGGACATCCGTGTCCCTGATGTGCGCGCACATAGCAACGCACATAGTAATCAGTGAGCTGCTGAAAACAAACCGCTGTCACGCTCATTTCCTACTTGACATCCATCACGCTCACATCATTCTGCCACATTTTTTTCTATCCTACATAAAGCTCTCAAATATGAAAGACATTTGATCTTTTGACTGATAAATTTTTGAAAATTTGTTCAGTGTTAGAGGATAGGGATTTTTCCTGACTTTGATGTTTGACCTATGACCTTGAAAATTGAATCAGTTCTTGTCTATCTATCTCCTAAGATATATGAAAAATTGTGTTACAGGCTGTTCACAAACAGACAAACAAACAGGGGTGAAAACATAACCTCTGCCCAACCTCACTGGCGCAGTTAATAAACTGTTATCATTGGAACTGAGTCTGTTTCAGTTCCCGGTCCTCGCGCAACAGATGTCCTTTATTTCCTCATATTTTATAGAAATATCCATCAATCATACAGTGCAGCCTTATTCCAAAATGAAGTAAATTCATTTTTTCCCCTCAAAATTATACTCACAACATCACACAATGACAACATGAAAAAGTTATTTTTTCAAATTTATTAAAAATAAAAAAGTTAAAAAAAATCACTTATACATAAGTATTCACACCCTTTGTTCAATACTTTGTTGATGCACGTTTGGCAACAATTACAGCCTTGAGTCTTCTTGAATATGATGCCACAAGCTTGGTGCACGTATCTTTGGGCAGTTTTGTCCATTCCTCTTCCTCCAGCTCAAAAACATCCCCACGGCATGATGCTGTTATGGTTGATCCAGGAACTGACAGATAGGGCCCAAAGTACAGACACAACCTGTAGACAGAGAATGATTTTTACAGTTTATTTTGGGTGATATGCAGGCAGGCTTGGCTGGAGTGGTCTGATAGTGGAGGACAGGAACACCTGAGCAGGGCAAGCAGAGGAGTTGAATATGGGTGGACTTGGGCATGGCAGATGTGAAGCACAGAGAGAGAGCAGGTAAGCACATTTGAGGAAGACAAACATCAAAAATAAAAAACATGAAAACAACTTCAGAGATGAGGCCTAGGTGCCAGGACCACAATGGAGACTGAAAGATCTAGCAGTGTCTGGATTCCTGAACCTCAGTTATATCCTGCAGTGGCTTGGTTGCAGATTGGTTGCAGGTGAGCAGACACAGCAACTGCAGAGGATCAGATGGGCAGGTCGGAGAAGGAAACACAGAGTCCTCAACCAGCAACACAGTCCTAACTATTCTGCCCAATCTGGCAACGCAGGCTGAGCCAATGAAAATGAATTCAATACAGTAATTTTCAAATGCGCCAGCAGAGGGCGGCGTTTCCACTTCGTGGGCTTCAAAAGTCAATAATCAGAGGAGGGAAACAAGGCGAGAAGCTGACAGAGATTGAAAACGTAAGAAGTTTCTGTTTGACTCAAATACAGTAAAGTTACGGTTGGACATCCATGTCCCTGATGTGCGCGCACATAGCAACGCACATAGTAACCAGCGAGCTGCTGAAAACAAACTGCTGTCACGCTCATTTCCTACTTGACATCCATCACGCTCACATCATTCTGCCACATTTTTTTCTACTTAATATACACCGGTTTTCACACAGAATGCCACAGTCGTGTTGCAGTTGGCTGTACCAACCACGACAAGTTAAAAGATCGAAAAGTGCCTTTTTTGAGCTCCCAAAGCGCCACAAAAGTGCAGACAGAAGGGATAAATGGCTGGCTGTTATCAACGGAGTAAAAGTGAGTAAAATAAATTATTTGTGAAGAATAAAATTAAATTAATCGTGGATCTGGTTGGTGAATGGCAGTTGAATGGTGTCTCTAGTAAATAATCATGAAGTAACTGTCTGGCCCTGGCAAGCCACAGTGAAACAGGAAATGTCAAATGTCAAACACTTCCTGGCATGGGTGGAGCTAGAGCGGAGGCCGGGGTTTCACTGGACTCCCCTGAAATCTGATTGGACACAGATAACTGACATGTCACTGCACCACATGTCTGGTTGAAAGAGCTGCATTTTGAAATCAGTAGTGAGTCACAGTGACTGCTAGGTTCCTCCTGTCCAGTATTTTGGTAGAAGAAGAAAATTGTTTGCCTCAGATTTGAACTGAACAAGTCTTTTGAACTCGGGACTTCTAATCACACCAAACTTATATTGGTGAGTAAACAACCGTATTTTAAGCCAGAAATGAGGTCCAGGTTGGTAAAACAAGCATTTCTCCTTTAATTTGGGTTGTCTTATATACACGTTTCAGCTAACAGCAGCTGATTCAGGCTCTGTGGGCTCATTAGTGCAGCAGATAACTGAAACAATCTTTCAAAAGGTGATACAAGCACAAATACACCTTAGACATTACACTTTTTTTAAAAAATGACTGACCACTGGAATTTTCAATAGGCAGCCAGGTAGAGGTCAATTGAAGAACCCTGCTAAATTTTGACCCCTGTGTAAACAGGGGTCGAAATTTAAAAATGCTCCAATCAAATTGAAAACTATACCACATTACTTGTCTGATCATAAAGATTCCATAAAGGTATAGTTTGGACTATCTATGACTGAATGTTATGGAGTTTTGGGGTAAAAATGGCAAGAATGGTGACAAAGGTCAGTTTCAGTTTGTACAGGGGTCAAAAGGTAAAGTGGCTCCAATTTTGGTAAAAAAATGATGTAAATTATTAGTTGAGCTAATAGGATTAATAAATGGAATAGTTTTGACAGTGCTGAATGCTTGGTCTCCAAAGTAAAAGTCAAACAAGGTCAATGTCCATTGGATTCTATGACATGTGACATATGTTACACCATAACACGAGCTAAGCATGACACATGATGCAAACTGTTACTTTTTAAAACCCGATTAACTCAACCAATAATTTGCATCATTTTTTACCGACATTGTCTGTCTGTCTGTCTGTGCTCAGCATAAGTCCAGTCCTATTACTGCCAGAGTCTTCAAATTTACAGGGAACATTCTTGGGACACAAACCTTGGGCAAGTTCAAAGATGGCTAACCTTGGCCTATTTTAAGAGGTCAGAATGTCACATTGTGTTTCCTAGTTTTATGATATGAATCATGTAAATTCATTTTTTTTGGGGGGGGGGGGACCAGAGGTGTTTTGAGGGGGTGGGGGTAACAGCCAATCAAGTATAGAGGCACAGTGATGTCACTGACTGGTTTCACTCTCTGCCTGCTAATTCTGCATTTCTGGGTAGATCTAACATCTTTCTCATATTATGTAAAACCTAGCGAGAAATAAACATTTTTAAAACTGAAGGTATTACAACCCCTGGCAATAATTATGGATTCACCGGCCTCGGAGGATGTTCATTCAGTTGTTTAATTTTGTAGAAAAAAAAGCAGATCACAGGCATGACACAAAACTAAAGTCATTTCAAATGGAAACACTATAGAAGAAACACTATAAGAAATCAAGGAAAAATAATTGTGGCAGTCAGTAACGGTTACTTTTTTAGACCAAGCAGAAGGAAAAAAAATATGGACTCACTCAATTCTGAGGAATAAATTATGGAATCACTCTGTAAATTTTCATCCCCAAAACTAACACCTGCATCAAATCAGATCTGCTCGTTAGTCTGCATCTAAAAAGGAGTGGTCACACCTTGGAGAGCTGTTGCACCAAGTGGACTGACATGAATCATGGCTCCAACATGAGAGATGTCAATTGAAACAAAGGAGAGGATTATCAAACTCTTAAAAGAGGGTAAATCATCACGCAATGTTGCAAAAGATGTTGGTTGTTCACAGTCAGCTGTGTCTAAACTCTGGACCAAATACAAACAACATGGGAAGGTTGTTAAAGGCAAACATACTGGTAGACCAAGGAAGACATCAAAGCGTCAAGACAGAAAACTTAAAGTAATATGTCTCAAAAATCGAAAATGCACAACAAAACAAATGAGGGACGAATGGGAGGAAACTGGAGTCAACGTCTGTGACCGAACTGTAAGAAACCGCCTAAAGGAAATGGGATTTACATACAGAAAAGCTAAACGAAAGCCATCATTAACACCTAAACAGAAAAAAACAAGGTTACAATGGGCTAAGGAAAAGCAATCGTGGACTGTGGATGACTGGATGAAAGTCATATTCAGTGATGAATCTCAAATCTGCATTGGGCAAGGTGATGATGCTGGAACTTTTGTTTGGTGCCGTTCCAATGAGATTTATAAAGATGACTGCCTGAAGAGAACATGTAAAATTTCCACAGTCATTGATGATATGGGGCTGCATGTCAGGTAAAGGCACTGGGGAGATGGCTGTCATTACATCATCAATAAATGCACAAGTTTACGTTGATATTTTGGACACTTTTCTTATCCCATCAATTGAAAGGATGTTTGGGGATGATGAAATCATTTTTCAAGATGATAATGCATCTTGCCATAGAGCAAAAACTGTGAAAACATTCCTTGCAAAAAGACACATAGGGTCAATGTCATGGCCTGCAAATAGTCCGGATCTTAATCCAATTGAAAATCTTTGGTGAAAGTTGAAGAAAATGGTCCATGACAAGGCTCCAACCTACAAAGCTGATCTGGCAACAGCAATCAGAGAAAGTTGGAGCCAGATTGATGAAGAGTACTGTTTGTCACTCATTAAGTCCATGCCTCAGAGACTGCAAGCTGTTATAAAAGCCAGAGGTGGTGCAACAAAATACTAGTGATGTTTTGGAGCGTTCTTTTGTTTTTCATGATTCCATATTTTTTTCTCTCTGCTTGATCTAAAAAAGTAACCGTTACTGACTGCCACAATTTTTTTCCTGATTTCTTATAGTGTTTCTTAAAGCCAGAAAGTTGGCATTTGAAATGACTTTAGTTTTGTGTCATGTCTGTGATCTGCTTTTTTTCTACAAAATTAAACAACTGAATGAACATCCTTCGAGGCCGGTGATTCCATAATTTTTGCCAGGGGTTGTATTTTTGTAACCTGATAACGCCCCTGCAGTGATTTGCAAGACATCTCGCGGACGAGAGCATGCACACGCCTCACACTCGGTCAAAGGTAACTTCCGCCCTTGTTAAAAGCTCATGTATGCGTACACACACGTTTACATGCATACACCGTTAAAACGTAGGGTCACACAGCACATGGCGATAACTGAACGAAGGAAAAAAGTCACAAAGTCACAAATCATCGAGAAATAGTAGACGAATGAGCCTGCACTTCTCCCATCACCGAAAAGCGTGCGAGTCCATAGCGCAAAAAG
This sequence comes from Thalassophryne amazonica, assembly GCF_902500255.1. Taxonomy (NCBI): domain Eukaryota; kingdom Metazoa; phylum Chordata; class Actinopteri; order Batrachoidiformes; family Batrachoididae; genus Thalassophryne; species Thalassophryne amazonica. The sequence goes on along the minus strand of NC_047115.1, from coordinate 19,780,239 downwards.
AACGAATCAAAACCAAAACTTAAACAAAATCAAAATGAAGCATTCATGATGACGTGACTTGACTGCGGGTATCAGACCGAGCACCAGCCTGTGCTCAAGTCTGCAGCCAGCCCGCGCTCTCCACACCACCTGCAGGTCCGAGATGTGGTTCTCTTGACAACAGGTTTGTCTTCACTACAACAACGTGTTCACACATGCACGTTCCAGCCAGAGCCGGCTGCAGCATGCATTAATAGTTAAAGTAGTTGATAAAACGTTCTTGCTGAAACGTTGATTTTTGTCTCACACATGGACGAGTCACGTTCAACTCGTCTCAGCTTTAGTTATTAATCTGTTCAGATATCATCAACCTTCGTGCAAGACGTCAGACTTGGGAGGTTGGGCGACAATCAAACGGAACGTTGACAGTACAGGAACAACACAAACGATGAGGAACCGTCAACACAGAAAGCAAAATGGAATACAGACAAATTGAGGTTGTCGTTGGGATTCCTTCACATTTTTCAACAGTTTGAAAATTCTGACGAAGCGCCAGCTACAGGAACGAAGCTGGAAGATGGGTAAATGATGTCTGTGAAAGTCAATGTAAATCCAGATTTCTTGTTTCATTTTGGCTTTGATGTCCTTCATTAGTGCCGTGTGACCGGGGCTTTAAATAAAATGGAAATGTTTGGAAATGAACGTGCATGAACTGGCACATAGCTTGGGTTAATTTGACTGTACGGGTGGGTGTAGACGTTGATAAGCATTGCTTCTGCCTACACCTTTTGGGCGCCATGTACACTGTTTTCTTCTTCTTTTCTTTCCTGTAACTTTTTTGTTTTGATTTTGTGGTTTGTAAATGAGTGATTTTTTTGTTAAGCAGTGGTGCCTAATAAATTCAATTCAATAAAATATTGTTTATGATTGAGTGATTGATGGGTTGAGTTTATTTTGCAACATCAGTATAAACATGCAGAGGTGAATATACACTGAACAAAAATATAAACACAACATTTTTTTTGCTCCCATTTTTCGTGAGCTGAACTCAAAGATCTAAAACATTTTCCGTTGACACAAAAGACCTATTTCTCTCTAATATTGTTCACAAATCTGTCTAAATCTGTGTTCGTGAGCACTTCTCCTTTGCCGAGATAATCCATCCCACCTCACAGGTGTGGCATATCAAGATGCTGATTAGACAGCATGATTATTGCACAGGTGTGCCTTAGGCTGGCCTCCATAAAAGGCCACTCTGAAATACTCCAACACGATTCTGGTCCATTAAATATATGACAGTAACTCAAAGTGCATCCATGCAGTAGCGTTTAAATTAATTGACTTAATTAATTAATTAAATGCTTCCCAAAAATTAATTTTCATACTTTTTTGCCTTTAGAGTCTCTCCATAACATAATAACATGTATTACAGACCAAACCTTTCCTAAAAAAAGTTTCCTAAAAATTGCTTAGTAGTTTTGAGTACTAACACAAACAGCCATAACCTCCTTTGTACAGCCGACACGCTGCTCATTTAAGGTTAAACGAGTGCAGAACAATCTAACTGTTTGTGGTTACTCGAAAATTCCACTGAAATAACTAACGGGAAATTGCTGTCATCTAACTATGTCATGAACTGAGTTGGAATTCAGGGTCATACTGTGTTCTGAGAGCCTGTTTATTTTTACTGTTTGGGATTTCAGCTCTGTGGTTGCTGTGTTCTTATCCCTGGGCTGAATTAATACCATCAGAGGAACATTTTCCATTCTCCTGCTCCTGAGCACGCTGCTTCTGTAGCTCCCTTCCCGAGCAGCCGTGAGGATTCTGCAAATGAGTTTCCTGCTGTGGTTCTGTGCGCTCACTGAGTCATGAGTGAGGCAGATATTTCTCTGTGACAGCTAACAATGCATCGTGAATAATAGATTCTGACGAAACAGGCTGCCACACTCAAACATCTACGGTGCATCTGGAAAGTATTCACAGCGCTTCACTTTTCTGCAAAATGTGGAAAGAGTGAAACGCTGTGAATACTTTCCAGATCCACTGTATATGAAGCTATATGTAAACAATGTCAAAGAAATCAATATGAATAAACAACTGATCAGATAAACCTGTACATTAATGATAGAATTTCACATGTACAACATGAAGCTGCTTTCTTGTAGCTTTATTACTGCTTTTTTCTTTGTCTTTCTTTGTTTTTTCTTATCTTATCCCTACATGCGTCTGTGGGCATTATGTCATTTCTCAGGAACTGTTGGTTGCAGTTGGTTGTGTGCACAGTCTCAATTAACTATACGAGTAAGATGTATAAGAGGTGTTACCATGGTAATGGCCAAAAAGTACAGAATTTACCAACTGATTCAATCTCAGTGACCAGATTTTGGCCTTGGATTACTCACAGACCCCAGTTTTCTATTTATGGTGGTAGACCTAGAGGAGAGGGTTGAGGGGGTTGAACCCCCCCCCCGCACCCCAAACAGCTGACCAAAGGTGTAATAAAATATGAGGTTTTGCATAAATGCTGTTATTAGTTAATGCTGTTTCCTGTGTTTAAAATAAAAATTGTGTTTAATAATGATAATGGCAGTGTTGGTATTTATCTTCCAAGGTTGGCTTAGAGCACAGAAAAAGGCTTTAGATTGTTAAAAATGTTCCCGATATGTCCCCAGGAACCCCCTAGTAGTGGCATAGCTTTGGTACAGCACCCCCTTCACCTGAAGCTTGATCTGCCCCAATTAGCTCCAGAGTAACTTTTTTTTTTCCTAAAAATGCCATGAAATCCCTGTTTCGAGTCTTGACCTTTACCCTGATGTAGTCCAACATCAAATCTAACTGACCACTGAGGCTTGAGAGTAGATTTTTTATTTAAATTACTCTGTGTCCCCACGTGCCTAAATTTGTTCCAAAGAAGCAGTTTTGCTTAAACTGACCGGAAACACCTGCTTGACCTTTGACCTCAATAAAATTATTTCCTCTGCCACATTATGTCAAAAATAAATAAATAAATAAACAAATAAAATTTTAGAATGTTTTAAAAAAATCCCTTTTGAACATCGAGTTTTTTTTATTTATTTATGTTTTGGGAATAATTTGGTAACAAAACTGAAGAAGCTACAAAAGAGAAGATTGCAACATAGAAGTCTGAGGAAAAATCTGTCTGTTATTAGATCTGTGTTTCCCTTTTATATGCTGTTTCAGCTCTTTTGGTGCCACCCTGAATCTAAAACAATTTTCTTTCAAAGTACAAATATGTACATTATAGAAGTAAAAGTTGCTTATCAAATTGATCCCAGAATTCTGCAGGGTATTATCAGCAATGCTTTGCTCTTCAGCCTCATGATGCCATTGACTCATCTTTGATGCTGCATTAAGCTACAGCACAGTCATCATTATTCTAAATACATTGTGTTTTTACCAACTGTTGGACTGTGCTTGATAAAAGATGCAGAGAAGACAATAATGTGTTTATTCTAAGAGGTGACACTGATCCCCAGTGGAAAAAACAACATTTTTTTTTTAACTGGCTCTTATGTTGATGCAGCCTGTGCTTCCTCTGCACACCAACACACCCATTAATCAATTGTTGATTATTTGCCTTTTACCACTAGAGCTGATTGGTTCTGCACTTATCTTTCAGGCACAGCAACATATACTGTTGATAAAGCCAATTGAAATACACTACACAGTTTAAAATTAGTTGTTGTTATAAAAAGCTGAAGTTTAAATCATCATATCACACATATCACATAAGTTCTCACTTGTCTTTAATTTAACATACACTTTTTTCTTTTCTTTTTTTTATTTGCACGCATAAATTGCAGTGACGCATGGTTGCAATAATCAGTCTGTACCAGCAGGTGTCAGTATTTTATCATCCTGATTAATACACTGCATGTTGTGCATACATAGACAATAGACATATCTGTGATTCTGCAACACTATGAGTAATTTTAACACAGCATTCGTAGTATGCTTGAACTTCCTGCAGAATCACTCGCAATTCCTGGTCTGTATGCATAAATATATATGTATATATAAATTTAACTTCAGAGAATGCAAGAATATTATTAATGACACGCACAGACAAGCACACTTAAATTAGAATTAAATTTTAGTAGAGCCAAATGGATGGATCATTGCTCTGGTTTTGAGAGAAGTGGATGAAGATGCAGAGGGAGGGACGGAAAGGGGCGTGGCTTGGTGTCCTCCACTCATCCTCTGAACACTCCCTCTGTTCAGTTTTTCTGCAGCATTTCAGAGGAGACACTCGGCTGATCGCTGATTAACTACTACTGCCTTAATTTTTTTTTATTATACACGAGTCATTAACTAAGGTAAACCCAGAACCTTTTACGGCCGGATTTTTCCGCTTTGGATATTTTTTGAGGAACTGCCGTACGGAAGACTTTTTTTTTCCACCTCGTTTTTGTGCTGAGCTAGATCTTTTACCAGGGTTTTTTTTTCCCGTCCACTAAGTGGTTAGCATAAAATAACATCTGGACGTTCAACGAGGTTAAAAGACGTTTTAATGAAGGAGTTTCTGTTTTAAAAAATGTGATTATCTTTAGCCTGCGCGAGGACCCTCAAACAACTGGCGCGCGCCGAGAAGGTTGTGGATTAACATTTTTGGTGATTTTTATTTTTATTTGTTTTTATTTATTTATTTTTACCCGCCTGAAACTGACTGGCCTTTAACCAAAATGAACGTCTGTTTAAACAAATCAGCCACATGAGCAGATTTACCAGGCGGAGCGCACATTTTTTCCTGAATTTAAAACCATGGACAGCGAGGTTTTCAGTCCTCTGCTGGAGCAGTTCATGCTCACGCCTCTGGTCTGCTGGGTAAGAGCCCTAATTGACTATTCACACTCATTAAACACCTCTGCCCTGCAGAGGCATCTCTTGTATTGATGATTTTAACACCCGTTTGCATTTATTTCCAGGTGAAGACAGTGGGGCAGCCGACAGTGACTGATGGCACCAAATTATCGGAATATATTAAATTAGTGGATGGGATTTACTTGAATGAGATCATGCTGGAGATGTAAGTCATGTGACACCCTTACAGAAATGTCCTTGTTTTGAGGACTCTACTGGGACATTACTGCTAAAAAAACAAAAAAAAAAAACAGCATCACCATAGGCATCAGATATTTGATTCACTTCTGGCATTGTTCACATTACTGTTTGAAGTGAACTGAATCTTCTTTTTGGCCATTGTTATTGATCGCAGCGCTACTAAAATGTGAAATGAGGACTCATAATTATGAAATGGGGTAAATAATCACAAAATGGGGACAATAAATGTTAATTTCATGAAATACATACCTTAATACCTCACCTGAACCCATGTAAAGCCATAAAACTATCACACTATAATACTCCTTTAAGGACACAAAAAAGTGCTGCCACCTGACGTAAATAACAGCTATCTCTGCTTAAAACAGGGTGCCTGCTATGTGATTAATCTATGATATAAAGTTAGTTTCGTCATAATTGAGTGCATGTAACGAAATATACTGTAATTTTAGGCCTCAGTTTGTTACATTTTGCATTTTAGTATGGCTCGCAAATCTTCACATCAGAAGTGGACTCCAACCATCTCAAAATAACGATACTGAAATTATTGTTCAGACATTTTATGCATTTCGGATAGGCCGTGGCTACGGGTACGGACCCGTATCTACAGACACCGTTCTAAAGATACGGAGGGTATTCCCGGTGATGTCATGTCTTACCAACCAATCAGAATGCGCAAATGTCCGTACCCGTACGCACCTGTCATTATTGTATATGTCGCTTAAGGCTTAAAGCCTTTGAAACAATCCCTGTAAGCCTTAACTTTCACAGTCTGCTAATGCTACTTTATATGGAATTCATTGGGAGCGGTGTGAGTTTGGTAGTTGGAATTTTTGCCCACATTTGACCCACGCATGCGCAGATGCGTTGCACACTTATTCTCCTCGGTCCGTACCTTTAGCAGTCCCGCAGAAGATACAGATGTACGTATCCTTAGCCACTTTGTTTCGGATAAATTAAACCATAATACTAAACGATTTACTAAACGATTTAAACTTTCAAAGTTGCTAAGAAGCTGAGACATCAGTTTACAGCTGTTCTGATTTGAGGATCACCCTTAGGGAAGTGGCAGCCAATTTACATTGTTCAATAGAACCTTAAACTGTGCTCACATTACAGTGGCATTGTTCCACACAGGTGCAGCACAGTGGCTTAGTGGTTAGCACTGTTGTCTCACAGCGAGAAGGTCATGGGTTCAATTCCCGCCTGTGGCCTTTCCTAGTGGAGTTTGCATGTTCTCCCCATGTTTGCTTGGGTTTCTTCCGGGTGCTCCGGTTTCCTCCCACATCCAAAGACATTCGGGTTAGGTGGATTGGAATCTTTAAATTGTCTGTAGGTGCGCGAGTGGGTGTGAATGTATTTGTTTGTCTGTTTGTGGCCCTGTGACAGACTGGTGTCCTGTCCTGGGTGTACCCTGCCTTGCACGCTGTGACTGCTGGGATAGGCTCCAGCCCCCCGCAACCCTTAATTGGACTAAGCGGTTGAAGATGAGTGTGTGAGTGTGTGTTCCACACAGGTGTGTGCAGGTGTGAATGTGTTTGGTTGTCTGTATGTGGCCCTGTGACAGACTGGCGTCCTGTCCAGGTTGTACTCCGCCTCCCGCCCTATGACTGCTGGGATAGGCTCCAGCCCCGGCAATCCAGTCTTGGATAAGCGGTTGAACATGAGTGTGTTTGTGTTCCACACAGTATTGGAAGATAGACCAAAGTGGAAGTTTTTGTGCTACTGAAACTGGCCACTAGTTCCAGAAGGGTGCTGTACACTTTTGGAATTGGAATAAGGTGCTGGCATCCCAGTTGCCTAGCAACCCAAATTTTTCTTCATTTGGTTTCTCTGAAATGTTTAAAAAGTCCTTAATAAAGATTGATTCATTTTCTAAACCTGCTTATTCAAAATCAAGTTCATGGGGAGTTGGAGCCCATCACAGTGATCATTGAGTAAGAGGCGGGATGCACCCTTAACAGGCTGCCAGTCTATCACCGGGCAAATACCTTTTGGTAGCGGGAGGAAGCTGAACCACCCAGTGGAAACTCATGCAAACACTGGGAGAACATGTAAACTCCACACAGAAAGGACCAGGTTGGAAAAGAACCACTAAGCCACAGTGCTGCCCTCCTCCAAAAAAGCTTTTCTGTAAATTTGAACAATACCTCCTATATGGTCCAACTTGCCAAATTTCACACAACTATTCCCAGAATTACACAACAGCTTTGTGCACTTCTGGACGTCTTTTTGTAGAATCAGAATATTTGCTGTTTATGTAAACAAATCTGCATCCTTCATTTGTAGACCAACACAGATATGATTGGGAAGATAATTGAGGCACTTATTCTGTTCTTGTTATTTGAATCTTTTTATGTGTTTTGAAATGATGCGGATGCTCTTGCATGTTTCCTTATAGAGATGTATGTAGGTTGAGAGTATTAGCTTTACAATGAGGCTAATATGCCTCTTCTGAGATCTCAATTTTTGTAGCAAAGGAGGTTTAAAAAAGACCTCTTACCTTAACTTGGGGCAACCAGGTCTCTGCTTTAGCAACATGCCTGTTCTTCCTCATTGCATGTAGGTGAGAAACGAAGTTTCACCCTTGTATGAAATAGTATTTTCTAGCCAACATTTCAGTCAACATTACAACCTGGCATGTAATAATAGTGCACTGGCTTAGTCTACAGTGGGGTTTGTTCTTGTTACAATGGCAAGTGGGACAATTTTAAGTGGTTGCAGTGTGTAGCTGCCTCTCTCAACACCAGAAGTTGTCTTTTCTTTGAACTCTCCTGTTTACCATCTGCAGAATACTGTCAACATGTAATTGCAGTATCATGAATCTTCTGTATCATATTTGCTTAGACTAGAAACTATATGGTTCAATTATCCCAATTATCTCCAGAGCCGTAACAATGGTGATGAGCTAAAGTGGAGGATAGGTTGTCCCAAATGGACATCATGCAGAACCTTTTGGTGAAGCCCAATTTTCCATTCACCTTCTGTCCAATAGAATCCCACACAACTGATTTCCATTCCCATGTCTGGCTCCAGGCTGCTATTTCACGCTAGCATGGTGTTTTTACACATTTTTCTACAGATCAACCCTAATTCCCCAGTGCACACTGTCGGAATTTGCTCCCTTTACTTTTCTGTCAAAGGGTCGTTCAACCAACCCTGCTCCCAGTGGCATTCTTTTTAACTCTTCAAAAGCTTGCATTGTGTTGCAGTTTAACTTTGCAGTTTGAAGCACTTAAGAATGAGGAAAGGGATGCACCAAATCTTCTTGATCATGTTGATTTTATTTTGTATCAGTTTGATCCTGTGGATATCATTTCACAGGATTAGATTGGCAGGATATGGATGGGATTGGGTGCTTTGGTCTTCTGCACGCTTCTTACTCTTTCTGTATGCGTACTGTATATTGTAGTGTTTTCTTGCAGATTGGGTTTTAGCAGTGTTAAGTTGAAGCTGTATGACAGGAGAAGCCGATTAACCCTACTGGCAGTTTCCTGTCACTGTGTTGTACGCTAACCTCTTCTCGGCTTCCATCATGGAGTCCTGGACATCCTGTCAGTTTGCTGTAACACTGTATAAATCCATTTTCTTTTGAGTTTCCTGTGCTTTTTCAGGTATAGTCCAGAACAGAAAGGTGAGGCCATGGTAGGTTCCATTGCCGTTTCCCCCCACTACCTCTTCGGTCTAATGAATAATACAGCTGTATTTTTTGAGTGTTTTCCCTATGGGACAGTTGTTTGTTTGGGTAGAAACGAGGAGGATATGAGGGGGAAGGGTTGAAAAGGGCAAAAAATTCAAAATGGCTTAAAGACAACATTGCATGACATGAAAAGCAAGAAGAAGGTAACATGAAAAATCCTACCACATTATGTTAATCCACACGGCATTGCCACTTTTCCTCATATGAAGTTTGAGCTATTAAATGGGATTTCTGTCTGCACATGTATTGGATGCATTGGAAAGGAATCTTCTGTGGTTTGACTGCGGCTTTGGACTGAAATACAACCAGCATTGAGCTCATATTAAGTGTGACTGGCTTAGTGATCGCCTGACAGGATGTCTGGGATTGCCAGTGTCAGCCAGCTCTATGCATTTGAGGTTCTGTCTTTATATGCTCGCTTTCTGTGTGTGTGTGTGTGTGTGTGTGTGTGTGTGTGTGTGTGTGTGTGTGTGTGTGTGTGTGTGTGTGTGTGTGTGTGTGTGTGTGTGTGTGTGTGTGTGTGTGTGTGTGTGTGTTTGGTTTTGGAGTTGGGCAGCTGTTGGTAGTCATCTTGGCCAGCGGCCGTTGCACACAGAAGGACTACAGTATTAGTCAGATGTTGTCTTGGTGAGACGGCTCTTTGTTTCTGTCTCGTTTTGCCAACATTGGCCCTCCCCTGCAGGGTTTGCTGAACTAAAATAGATGATAGCAATATAATAGTCATGCTATAACTCCTGCATCTGTGAATGTTGCACATAGTTTTTCAATAACGACATTTCAGAAAATGAATATAGACCACAAGGTGTATTTAAAGACTTTAGCCAAAAATATCCCTTCGACACTGAGATGACCAATTACATGCAAAACTGATTTTCATATTTTTAAGTCATGACGTTCTTCTGTGCATGTTGCTTTTAAAGGAAAGAAACTGCTGGTGGCCATGCCTCCTCAAAAATACATCTCTTCATTTCTCTCGTGTGTGTGTGTGTCACATACAGCTCAAATTGTCGCTGTGGGCACATCTCACAAACCAAGATATAATAGTCTCAAATGATCAGTTTCACATCTAAACTTTAGAGCTTTGATGATGTTTAAGTTGAAACCCCAACCATATGCAATTATAAAAGTTATATAAAAAAGATTTTGGACAATCTGACCCCTGTAAACCATTTGCGCTTAATTCAGTAATTGAAAGTTGATCTAATGACTGAGCAGGTTAATAGTGTGGGTGGTATACTGAAATTGTTTCCATCACTGGTGTGATATTGCGCCACAGTATGGATTGTGCAATACCAATGACAC